>NW_015165899.1:162689-195471 GCF_001447785.1 Gekko japonicus
AGAGAGAAAGAGGGCAAAGAGAGGGAGGGAGTGAGGGAGGCTCTCCCACCACCACCCATCAAGCCCCTGCCATCCCCAGCCCCGCGGATCCCTTACTTACTGCTTCGGCGGGGACCGGGGAAGCCGGCAGCCTGGCTCTCCCACTGTCCCTTGGCCCCAGCGCTCCTGCGCAGGCCCAGGGGACCCGGCTGCGGGGCTCTTCGGGCCTCCCCCGGCCCCAGCGCTTTGGCACGGGCAGGGGGGACCCAGCGGCGGGGCTCTTCGGGCCTCCCCCCGGCCCCAGCACGGGGAGCTGGGAGCGGGGCTTGCCGCTCCGCTATTTGCGCTGGCTCCTGGGCTGCTGGAGCGGTGCTCCAGCGCGCTCCAGCCCCAAAAGACCCCTGCATTTATATGTGTTTTCAGTGTTCTTAATCTTATTTTAATGTTTTCACTGTTTGCCTCTTTGGGGTCCCTAAGCTAGGTGGAAAGATGGTTTAGAAATGCTTTAAATAAATGCATTCCAGTTTATACAAGCTTCCCAATATGGTTTTTTGCTATCAATTGCACTTTGTCACAGGAGATCAAGCACATGGCTATTTAGTAGCCTGATGGACTACACTTTTCAAATGACAAAGTAGGTTGTAAATCAGACGGCCAAAAGAATCTCGCCTCTCCTGCAGTAAAGAATAATGTAATTATTGAGGACGTTACATTTGTCCACCCATTTGTAAATGGGCCATATTTTGAATTATGCAATAGATGATGGACTAGCACATTGACTCTGTCTACTGTGTCCATGAGATAAAATTCAGACAAAGGTTCTTTAACCTCCTGCCCTACTCAGTTGCTCACAACTGTTTGGTTATGGATTACCTAACAACAGAAGTGAGCATCTGGGACCCATCTTAGGGAGAGCCAATGACTATAATAGGGGCCATATAAAACACACTTTGGATGTGTAAAATAGATGTTAGTTTCCAGTCCTTACTTCTTTCAGATAGGATGATGGGAGGTATTATATTAGAGCAGAAAAGAAAAATAGGTATCTATAATTAAATAGTATTAAAAGAACAATATAATAAATGTAGCACACTACTACCATCTAGTGGTCATTATAAAATATGTAATACAATTCCACCAAAAATGCAACCTAACATAAAAATTATTACATGGTTTTGGGTTTGTGTTATGGACTGACATGGCTACCTAGTTTCTTTGTCATTTTTCATACAGAGCTCCAACTTATTTCTATCTTGTTTTATGCTTCCAGAACAAACTAGGAATCCCACAAATGTCACAGCAAACACAACTCGATAGTCGCTATCGCTTGGGATCTGATCCTTGGCTCTCCTTGCCTTGTTATATGATTTGAGAATCATGGCAAACAGGTATTTAGCTATGCAGCTGTGCTTGGTGGTGCTTATTTTTTTTTAACCAAAGTATATGATGAGCTTCCGCAGTTAGCAATCACATAGGAGAATTTACCCACATTTGATATTTTTCCACTTCACTTGTCTGTGTGCACAGCATGTGCACGATATCCCTTTATTATTTTTACAGTAAAAAAAAAAAATTAAGCACTTTCGTAATGATGGGGGATGAACTACTACGCTCATGATGCTACGCAAGAAGGTGGCATGCATGACCTATGGTCAATCTACAGATTGGCAGAAATTAACATTGTTTAAAAACGTAACCTAACACCAAAAGGTAAGACACAGAGTTTTCGCACCTCTTTTAAATGTCTATGTGATTTTATTATATTTATACTTTAAACATATGGTATCTATCACACACAACAAATGGGCTGCTCAAAATCAGCTGAACTGCTCATCAAATTATCATCTCGTTCTTGACAGTCAAGCAGAACACGAGCCAAGCCAGAGAGTACTCAAGCATCTTCAGAAAGAAACACACATACACCCCAACTGTACTGAACACTTACCAAAATCTCAAACAATTACAACCTCCTGCGGCTCTTGAAGGTTTATTACATATGGTTAACTTTAAATATGTTTACTTTAAATATTAACCATGTAATAGCTTGCAGATATATTAACCATGTAATAGCTTGCAGATTTAGTGATCTGTCTATACCTCATACTGCATATTTTTGTTTGGTTGTATATTAGTTGCATTTTTATCCCACCTTTCCCTGAAAGCAGTGCTCAGGGCGACTCACGACGATTAAAAGTACAAATAAAACCTTCTGCAATTATACAATGAATGAGCAAATCCAGATGGCCCATAAACATAGGGCACAATGCTCCTATGGGTCTATAAAATATGCCCAGAATTGAACAATGGGCAGTGGGCAATCCCCCCCCCCCCCGAGTCACTAAACATACCAGGTCACTGGGGTGGAGCAGGGAAAGCCAGAATAATAAGACACCCGTTGCCTCAACCAAAGGCCTGACAGAACATCTCCATTTTACAGACCCTGTGGAACTGAAGCAAATCTATGATGTACAGCTAAGCACACACTATAACCTTAATTGTACCCTAACCATTTAGGTAGAAACATGGTGCCACCAAGATAAATAGCAAAATTCCAGATAAATGGATCAGAATTTCAGCCTTAGAGTACAAGCATTAGAGTACTAGGTATACTATGGAGAGCATCTCTCAGTGGACACTGTAACTCTAGATATGATCTACACTTAGAGTTGCCAAGTGCCCCTGGCCACTGATGAGGGATGGGAGGGAGGAGTGCCAGATCCGGATTGGGGAACCCCCAGAGATTTGGCAGTGAAGCTTGGGGAGGACAGGGACTTCAGTGGGGTATGATACCATAGAGCCCACCCTCCAAGGCATCGATTCTCTCCATGGTAACTGATCTCTGTAGTCTGGAGATGAGCTGTAATTCCAGGAGATTCCCAGGTCCCACCTGGAGACTGGCATCCCTACCTGTACCTCTCAAAACGATACATCAACCTGTAGCCAAACACAGATCACTTCTTCAGAAAGAAATATTTAGTTTAGATGAAATTAAAACAGAAGGAAGTTATTTTAAGAGATATCATTCCCTGCTTAATACATCATTAGTACAGAGGGATACAAAACAAACAACCACAACAAAACCCCAACTCCATTCCCAGTTCTCACCACCACCTTCCCAACTATTCCTATTGTAGTCTCCCTTTCTGCTTAAAAAACCCAAATATTCTGTGGGGGAGAGAGCCTTACAAAATTCCTTCCCACTTCCTCTGTAGTTTCTGGGCCCGTAGCAATGGGGGGGGCATTTCAGCACCATGCCCCCTTAATTAACAGCCATGCCCCTCAATGGAACATAGCAGCACAGGCGGCAGCAAACGCAGCAAAAACAACAGCTGCTCGCCCGCCCTCTTGCTAAAGCCACACAGGGCTCTGGAAGCAACTGCAGCCTTTCCAACATGTGTGTTCCCACCCTCCCCCCACCCCCCTTGTGCCAACTTTCTCTCCAACTCCTGCCTGGCAACTCCCGCCAATGCCAGGTTCCCAAAGCACGTCCCCACAGCTGCCTGCCTTGCCAGTCACCACCTTCCACGGTGCCCTTCCACCTTCCGCCGCCGCCTCCTGCTCCTTGGCGATCCCTCAGCCTCCATACATTCGCCTGGGACGGGAGGGAACTCTTTCCCTCTCCTGCCATCCTTCTCTTCGGTCCCAGAAGGAAACCAAAAGCAACTCCTCCACCAAAAAGAAAAAAGAAAAGCCCTTCACCCTCCTTTTATTGTCTCTGTTGTCCAATCAGTTGCTTTTGTTAGCTGTGGACTTCAGGCATGCAGCTCTCATCCTGGCTTGGCCACTTTTTTTAAAAAAAATCCCTGCACCTGACCTGGAATGCTCACTCTCCCCTCCCTCCTCCTTCAAAGCTGGGCTGCTTTGAACCTCCCTCCCTTTTCTCCAGCTCCTTTGACGCCTGCCTGGGGGGGGTTGCACAAGTCTGAGGAAAAATGAAAGAAGGGCTAGAAAAAGGCTCAGAGTGGAGCCGGTGCTGAATTTGGGGGAAAGTTAAGCAGCAGGGGGAGAACAAAGAGCAGGGCAAACAGATAAGCACACCAGAAGTGTCTCCCCACCACCACCACCACATTGTTGCATTTCTTCAACCAAATCTGGCCTCCCCTCCTTAAAGACATGGGACACTACGTAGGTAATTTAATTAACTTTAATTTAACTGCCCCCTTAAAAATTTAAATACCCCCTGGAACAAAAAAATCCTGGCTATGGGCCTGTATTTCAGGGCTCTATACCCAAGAAAATGTCTTCCTTGCCCCAAAGTCACCCAAACAAACAAAAAACATAAACTTTATTCTGCTAACCCTGAGAAGCATTTCTTTTCCTTAATGCACTTCTTTCATCCACATGCTTTAATACCGTTCCCAAGTATTAATCAGTGGGCTCATATCCTGAAACCAGCCCAAGGAGCTGTTATTAGACAATGGTTGTCCTTTGCAAATAAACCAACACTAATGGCCTCTTGATGGAAAGAGACTGGATAACGAAACAGGTTTGATGGTAGATGTATCTCTAGCGATCCTCGTCAGGCTATTAGCTTCACCATGATCTTTTTCTGAAACTTCCCTACTCCTGTCTATTCAGAGGATGGTTTTTTAACTCATACTTTTACTTGTTTAAATGCAGTGATAATACATTAGGCACACTCTGTAATTCCACTCTGGAAATATGGCACTTGCGAAAAAGAAAAGCATGGAAGCCTAAATACCCTATATACCACCACTCTACAAGGGAGCAATTTTAAATTATTGCAGCTTGTCCAGTTTGATGAAAGCACTTGAATCCAGAGGTGATGGTGATTGTGTGCAATCAGCAGAGCGATTCAAAAAAGCAGAGCACTTCACATTTATATATGCTCTTCAGTTTGGAAGATATCAACTCTTCTGGCCCTCTACATAGTGCACAGAAATTGTGAAGCACTGAAGTGTTTCTGATTTGAACATGCTGCTTAGTCTGCCAAATTGAAAAAGTTCCAAACTTTGTAACCCATACTAGACTACAATTGTCTACAACAGCAGGATCCAGTCTGTACAGCAGCTTTTCTTTTTCTCCTCATCTATAAACTCATCTGTATTAGTAATTTGGATTTTGAAACAAACGGCAGTGTAGGACAATGAAACATATCTGGATAATGGATGAAACTTAAGACAAAAACTGTCAGACTCTGATGGGCAGGGTCCTGAGACAGGGGATGTACCTTCCAGCTTCTCCTTTCCCAGCATGCCTGTGAACAATGCCTCAGCAATAGGGAGGAGTGGGGTATTCCTTCACCCTTATTCCATATCTCCCTGGCCTCTGCCTGCCTCTGGCTTTGAGGACAAGACCTGGCCTCCTTCCTTGTTGGCTGCCTGCCGCCAGGCAGGCCCTATAAAAGAACACCTGGAGTGGGACTTCTCTGGGCTCCCACCAGGGCATCCCAAGCATTGGGCGACTGGCCTCCTGGTGAATGAGCTCTTGTCCCTCCACCCTCCAAGTTTTTAAAAGCCTCTCCTAGACATCTTGCTCAGAGTTGGGCCCATCCCACATTACCCTAGTCTGTTTCTGGCCTGCTGGGCCTTCTGCTCCAGGGAGTCCTTAGAGGTTCCCTTCCCTCCTCCAGTTCCCCATTGTCAGCCAACTGCCCCCTGTAGGCATCACTTCACCTTTCCTCACCTGCTCATTCTCTGGCATCAAAGACAGTTGCCTCAGGTTCCTGTCACCCAGACATCAGCTGAGGCTCCTCAGAAGGAGGTAAGTGCAGGGGCTAGAGGGACTGTGTTCCCAGATGCAAACTAAATAGCTGAAATATTGTCTCTGATTTTGTATTTTTAAAAATATATTTATTTATTTATTTATTTATTAAATTAGATTTTTTTTAGGTCACCCTACCCTGCAAGCTGGGCTCAGGGCAGCTAACAACAGAAAAGGTATACAATAAATAATTAAAAGTTAAAAACCAACAATAAATGCACAATACATACTACACCAATAATATGATTAAATCGTTCCAAGATGGTAGTTGAACCATTCCAAGATTGTAAAAAGTTCAGTTTTCATATTTTCCGGGACCACCCTAGGGGGAGGGTTTGTAGAGATTGGAGGGTATGAAAGCACCAGACTACATGCTGTACCATTGCTATCTTCAACTGAATGCCTGGCAGAACACCTCTGCCTTACATGCCCTGCAGAAAGGTAACAAATCCCACAGGGCACGGATGTTCTCCGGCAGAGAGTTCTACCATGTAGGGGCCAGGGCTGAAAAAGCCCTGGCCCTGGTCAGCCCTGGTCAAAAACATCTGGATCTCTCTCAGGCCAGAGACCACCAGGAGGTTCTTGCTTCCCTAGTGTAGTGCTCTTCTAGCAGCGTACTAGGAGAGGTGGTCCCAAAGATATGAGGGTTTCTGACTGCTAAGGGCCTTAAAGGTCAAAAACAGCACCTTGAACCTGAAGCCAGTGCAGCTCGCGCGGCACAGGTTGGCCATGTGCCAACTGGGGGGTCCCCATAAGGATGCATGCAGCTGCATTCTGAATCAGTTGAAGCTTCTGGATCAGTCTCAGGGGTAGGACCATGTAGAATGAGTTACAGTAGTCTATCCTGGAGGTGACCATTGCATGGATTACTGTAGATAAGTCAGGGTGAGACAGGTAGGATGCCAGTTGCCTGACTTGGCGCAGTTGAAGAAATGCCAGCCTGGCAACCTTCGTGACCTGGGCCTCCATTGATAAGGAGGCAGTCACACCCAAACACTTGATAGTCAGTGCCAGTGTTAGGGGCACTCTGTCAGTAGACTGGAGTTGGCAATCCAACCAGGCCCATAGCTATGGTGGGGCTTTGGGGGGCTCTGGCCCCTTTCGTAACCATGACAGGTCCCGCAGGGTCCTAATCTCGCCAGGGTGTTCATTCCAATAGGTCAGAGCCACCAAAGAGAACGCCCTGGTCCTCGTCGATGTCAGCCTGGCGTCCTTCGGGCCAGGGAGGGCCAAGTGGTTTTGTGAACCTGATCGCGGTGCTCTCTGGGGAACATGCAGGGAAAGGCAGTCCCTCAGGTAGGCAGGTCCCTGACCATAAAGGGCTTTTTAAAGGTCAGAACCAGCACCTTGAAGCGAATCCGGTATGCTATTGGCAGCCAGTGCAATGACTTTAGCACAGGCTGGATGTGGTCCTGCACGGGAGCCTCATCAGCAGCCTGGCCGCCACATTTTGCACCAGCTGCAGCTTCTGGAGTTGCACCAAGGGCAGCCCCATGTAGAGAGCGTTGCAGTAGTCCAACCTCAAGGTGACCATTGCGTGGATCACTGAAGCCAGATTCTCGTGTATATTAAAAATGTGGATAAGAACATAATCCACATGTCACAGCGGCACCAATCAATATGATTGTGACAACTATGAAAAATGTCATCTGTAGGAATTTGGAAGACAGATTACAGTAGTCAGTTATTTTTAAAGCGTTTACAAATAAACTGAGAGAGAACTAAGGAGAAACACTAAGCTAGAATGGGAAGGTTATGAAGACCCTTCCTCCAATTGTAAGGAAAAAAGAACTGATTTAGAATACAGAAAGAAGGTAGAAATAGCTGCTGCATAAACACATGAGAAAATGACTAATCTTGAATTTCATAAATGCAAACAAGTACAGAGGAGACTGCAACAAAAAATAAGAGACTGTTCTATATAATAGGTGAAGCAAGTCCATTCTGTCTTATGTGATTTCCTTCCTAGTATTCAGAAGAACTTGCTGGTGAGATTCAACAGTTTCTACCACAGATGGATTCTCCAGGTCATTACATATCCTATGGACATCTTGGAGGAGGATCCTTCTCTAGTTTGTGTTAGGAGGTTCATTCCATGACATCAGAAGAAATCTGGTTACAGACTAAGGTAACAAACACCGCCTTAGTTCCAGCAAGGTTGTACCCATGAGTGCATAATCAAACCCTCTCTTGCAAAAAAGCAAGAGATCTGAGTCATTCATGCTGGACTGCAAACATGGTAACTACCATAAGTACTAATTGGCAATAAATGAACAATGTCAACTGAATTGGAATATGTCAGAAACCAGCAGTCAAACAAAGCTGCCTAATCAAGTGGGAAATAAGACTAAACCTTTATAGAATCAAGAATCCTGTCAGTGAAATGAATGCTCTGCAGTAGTAACTGGTACTTCTGGCAACTGATAAAGAAACCAAGAGTGCTTGGTGATTGTAGCATAGATTCTTCTGTGAATGCAAAGAAGCAAGTAGTCATGAAGTTTTTGTTGAAACAGTTATCGGACTGACATTCCATTGGAGAATTGGCAGGTCGGCATTTCATTCCCTAATAGACTGACACTGCATTTATTATGAACAGAGCAGTGTTATCATATTCATGAACTGAATCACTTTGATTCTTTTCATTAAGTTAAGGATGCATACTTTCACATTTCCATTAGCCTCTGCAAAAGACTGTTCCCTGCTTTGCCATAGATTGCCACTGCTTTCATCATTCCACTGCACTAAGAGTATAAGCCAAATACATGGCCTTTCTATAGTGTTAGTGCATTAAACTGCAGTCTCTGCATGTATAGCTCTGTATCTGTGGTTATGCTACTTGTTCCAAAGCATATTGAAGATTATAGAATATTACCTTTAGATCACTTCCAGGCAAGGTACCAATTCCATCCTTCCAGTCCATTACGCTAAATACATCAAAATCTTGCCCACTCCCGCTAGAAGCTGGTTCGTTCATGGTGCATATACTGTAAAATAAAGAAATAAGTATGAAAATGTTGTCTGTAACCCACGGTCACATTTTACACTTCTTCAAGCACACCACATCATGTGATTTTTAGAAGAGATTTTGCCCACCCCAAAATACTGATAACAGCCTACTGTAAATAAGAATTATTGGACTACATATAAATTTCCCAAATGGCTAAAATAGTGGCTCCCTAGAGCCATCTCAGTTTGGAAAGCAGCATATTTGGTGGGAGGCTTAGGCTTAAGTCCCAGTCTGAATTGGGCCCAATGTACTTGAAAATTAGGTTTTAACATAAAACTCCTAGCACAGGTCTTGATAGGATACAAGGCAGACCTGGAAACACTGGAATGTTCACAATCTCTGAGAAATGGACCAGGAAAGACTGTGTTATTAATTTCAACACACATGATGAGGATAATTCATAAAGCACCTAGAACTGCTATTAACTCCATAACATTAACAATTAAAAAGGGAACATTATTGATAGGTCTTAGGGAAACAATACTCAACAAGAGAATGCTGTTTGCTTTACTCTAAAAGACAGTACATCTGTCAATCCTTAAAGAAACTGGCCCTGGTCCACCTAAAACTAATCATGATTAAGTTTTATTGGGGCAAACAGAATAAAACAGATGTAGTTAACGTAAAGTTCTATTGCTTTCTGCAGGACAGACCCATATAACTTTTAGGAACCACTGGTGTTAAATGCCTTCTGTAACCGTCTCTCTTTCTCTAATTATATATGTTGTTAGCTCTGGCTATTTTTGGTTGTTCACTGTTTTACACACTTATTCTTGAAATATTTGTTTTGTTTTTATAAACCACCTTGGGTTCTGCGGCAAGAAAGGCAGAGCAGAAGCTTCTGAAATTGAATAATCAATTCAAAAGCAGCAACACCAACAAGTTGAAACTATTATTTCATGTTTATTCAATGTAACAGAAATGATGCTATCCTTAGGACCTTTCCAGACTATCAGTTTATAGGGCAATAAATCTGCAGCTCTTTCTCATCTCAAATATCTTGCTCAAGAAAGCATTCCAGAGTTTTTCTAGCAATCAAACAGCCATATTATTGTTGGGAGAATTCTACAGACTCCGTTACAAAATGAAGCGTGT
This sequence comes from Gekko japonicus, assembly GCF_001447785.1. Lineage (NCBI taxonomy): Eukaryota > Metazoa > Chordata > Lepidosauria > Squamata > Gekkonidae > Gekko > Gekko japonicus. Next base: position 172,495 of record NW_015165899.1, read on the forward strand.
CTGGAATGCGGCTGTGTGCATCACACAGAGACATACAGGACTGTACCTGTTACATCACAGATGACAGCAAAACAATTGCTCCTATGGATGTAGTAGTGAGAAAATTCAATGCAAAATGTGGAGAAGTTCTTAGTCAGATTATTACTCTTCCCTCCTTCCCTCACACTCAGGTACACAGACAGAGCTAGTCTTTTTGCCTTGCTAAGGTAAACTCACAAGTCAAGAGTCAAGTGCCGTTTCATGCAAAGCATGCTTACCATCTCATGTACTAGAGTATGTTATCCAACTTCTTTCTAAAGGGGAGGGGGGAGGCTGTCGCAGACTCTCATCTGTTATAAGTATTGGTTAAACAAACCTTAGGCTTGACAATTTGTTTTAGTTTTCAGATTTGCAAAACAAGTACAAGTTCTTCCTTCTCAGCAATATTCTCAGCTACATCCTTGGAAAGGAGATACCTTTGAATAGATGGATTGATGCCCAGAAAAATCTCTGAACAAGTTGATCTAATAGTTCACAGTTTTGATACATATATTTCTACAGGAAATTTCTTCTAAGCTGAGAGAAGTGCTCACCTCATACTATCTGAAATGACAAATTTTGATATGGTCATATATAACATAGCCACACCCAAAAAGATCCCTGAATCTCTCAGGTGTGGGTTGCATGTGACTATCTAATTTCCTGAAAGCACTTTGGTGAGAATTTCAGAAACTGTATTTTATCTTTTAATCTTTAAATAGGATAAGGGACATATAATGATATGTATGTACATATTTCTGATTCTGATGTTATTTACATATGCAAGTATATTTAGCATCACAGTGATTGTTCACATTTACTGATTTTAAGAATAAGATTGATTTTAAATAAAAACCTTAAAACCTTAAAAGATAAACACCAGTGATCTTTGGCTGGGAAACAAGCTTTTCACTTGACACCTGGAAATAAATAATCTATTGACTTCTCCACAGTCAGAGGGCTGTAACCTACAAAGATTGGGTACTGAAGAAAGTAGCAAACTGAATATAGCCCTGTGATTTAGTGGTTAATACATTGCTTTGGAACAGGCAAAGAGACACTTTGTTTCTAGGTGTCTGTTTTAAAAGGGAAACTTCCCTTACCAGCCAGGAGTAATGGTTCACCTGTTACAAGGCAACCCCCCAATCAATCTCCTTTACTTGAGACAATCGCACAAAGGTACATATTTGATATATCAGGGGCATATTTTGAGGTAGGGTTGCCAGGCGCCCACCAGGAGCAGGGAACTCTCCGTTCCTGGGCCCCTCCCCCCAGCCCCAATCAGCTGGCAGGGGAGGGACTCACTGGAGGCAAAAGAAGACCTAGGCCTGTGTCACCAGCCACACAGGCCTAAGCCCAGGCCCGTAGCCAGGATTTCTTAATTCAGGGGGCCTTTAAATAAGTCAGGGGGTACTGATAAAATAAAATAAATTCACACTCGCAGGCAGGAGCAGAGTTATTTCCCCTATTGTGGAGGGTGGGCGAAAGCGGAAGTCAGTCACTGACTCTGAGTAACCTGAGGAGGATCCCCTCCTCCTCTCATTTCCCCAGACGGGATGGAGATGGCTGCTCTGCTGCCGCTGGTGGCTTGTGTGTGCCCTGCGTTGGTGCAATCGGGCTAGACTGAGAAGGTGGGAGCTGAAGGAAAAACCCGGGAGGAGAAGCTGAGGGAGTGCTGTGTTTCTCTCTCCCTTGGCGACCAGCTTCCTCGTCGATGAGGGCACAGGTGCATGCAAGCAAGTGAGGTCTGCAATCTTGCACTGGAGGGAGAAGGGGAGAAATCTCTGTAGTTGCAGGTTCAGCCACAGGACCCACAGCCCCCTGGCCACACCTCACCTGCCAACCCGCTCACCTGGCTGCCTTGCACCACTTCATGCTGTGCCTTAGGGATGTGCATTCAGTTCGTCTGAGCTGAATGCACCCCCGAAAATAGCCCATTCGGGCCCCTTTCAGGCTGCTGTGGGCCGATTCAGATTCTCTGATCTCAATTGCCCCCAGTATATTCTATGGGCCATTGAAGTCAATGATGAAAACATACGGTATATTCTGCAGGCTGGAGGGGAGATGGTTTGAGGGAGAGGCTACAAACTCACAGGGTAGCTGCTGGAGCCTCTCCCCAAGATACCCACCAAGTTTCAAAATCATTGGACCAGGGGTCCAATTCTATGGGCCTGAAAACAGGTTGCCCCCATCCCTTCCCATTGTTCTTCATGGAATATAGACTATACCTTATGTCAGTGGTGGTGAACCTATGGCACGGGTGCCAGAGGTGGCACTCAGAGCCCTCTCTGTGGGCACGCATGCCATCACCCCAGCCCGGCCCAGACCATCATTAAAGTGTTGAATTCTCTGCCAAATAATTTTAAGTAAATGAAAGCATTTGGGATTGCTTTCCTTACTTTGTTTGGATCATGTTAAGTTAATGTAGGAGTTGTTTTTTCTAAAGTAAAACCTCAGTATTCAGGTTAAATTGCCGTGTTGGCACTTCACGATAAATAAGTGGGTTTTGGGTCGCAGTTTGGACACCTGGTCTCTAAAAGGTTCACCATCACTGCCCTATGTTTTCACCATTGACTTCAATGGCCCATAGGATATAATGGGGTTGAAATTGACATTCGGCTGGCGGAAAGACTCCCCAATGGGCTCGTACTGCCGAAATTGACATGCGGGAGTCTTTCTGCCAGCCGAAATTGATTCTGCCCAATTTGGCCGCCAGCCCAGGATGGAGCCTGTGGGGCTGCTGACAGGTGGGGAAATTGTGGGGCCTTGGTAGGAAGTCGGGGGGGCGGGCCGCAGAATGCTTCAATGTAGCTACGGGCCTGCCTAAGCCTGTCTTTGTTCCTAGTAGCACCCCCCACCCCCTCCCACCGGTTGTGAGAAGGTACCTGACAACCCTATTTTGGGATGACCATTAGGGTAAGTCCTTACAGTCATGAAAACAACAAAGAGTTCTGTGACACCTTGAAGACCAGCAAATGTATTATGACATATGCTTTCATCATACAATGCATCAAGAGATGCAGGAAGTGGAAGAAAGGTTTATAACCAAAGCTGCAAGCAGCAGAAGGGAGGAATTATTACAAAGGTCACAAGGTAATGTGTAACACTGTGTTGTAAAGCAGATGAAAACAAGATCCAGTCAGAAGAGAAAGCAACCCACTCAGGGTTTTGTGGACCAGCACTCCCTATTTAAAACTTTATGTAACCAATTACCAACAGTAGAAAACAAACAAGAGAGGCCGCAACTGCAATAGCAACTGAAGACAATGCATACACTGGGGGGGGGGGGGGGGGAAGGCAAATAAAGTCTTTTTCTGGCACCAGAAAGATATCAGATGAAGAGGCAGGCATAGGATTATGGGAAAGGAATTCCATAAGCAAGAGGCCACAATAGAAAAGGCTCTGTCCTTACTAGCCACCCACTAGTGGGGACACACGAAGCAGGAGTTCTGATGCAGATCGCAAGGCAGGCTGTATAACATCCCTGGGCGATGCATGAGGGGAGGCCTACACAGTAAGGAGGCAAACTCATAAGAGAAGGATATTAACTAACAGCCTGCTGCTGATATATAAATATAGATGTTTCTGTTGCCTTCACCTCAAGCAATACCTATGAACAAAAGCAACTTACATGTCAGAATTTTAAAATGCCACGGTACCATTCTAGTCACATGACTTATATCGTAACGTGGTCTGTACGACCAAAATATATGTTTTTGTATTGACAAATACCCTGGAAGCTAAGAACATTAGTATATAATGTGGCCTGAGTGAGCAGTTTAGTGAAGCAAACTGCCAGCCACATACTAAAAGAAGCTTTCAAGTAATCACGAAATGTCCCCATATAGAACACATTGCATTAATCAGAATGTAAGCTTACCTCTTCAGTGTGAGTGTTTTAATGGCTTCTGTTGAAAGGATGATAAAAATGCGGAGAGGCTTAAAAATGATGCAATGGCATGCTTCTTTAGAAATCCTGCTGTCCAACAGCAGTTGTGGCTGCCTTCTTAGTCTATGGCGGGGGCTGCATCTAACCTTTTTGACAACCTTTTATACTGTCATTTGATAGACTGATTAAAATAGGAAAAGAAGATCTTTGCATGTTTTGCTGGCACATTTTCAACACTTGTTTTGAACACTGATTTACAATTATTATTACTGTTGTTGTTTTAAGTTGCCTCAAACATTGTTACCCAAATCAGTCCCTGTGCAAGGCCTGTCACATCAGAGCATCCCCTATACATGTGCAACCTACACGCAAGACTCAGGGTATAATCATTTCAGTATGTTGTATACACAGCTATTTATCTGACACAGCAAATCCTGAGCAAAGGAAAAACAGGAGGAGGATAAAGCACTTAACCAGCAAGTTTTTTTATCCTAACAAGATATAGATTAGACATGGAAAATCAGCATGGAAAACTGAGAGTAGGCAATTGTATCACAGAAACCAAGCAAAAACAATCAATTCACTCAATCCTTATGAGTAGCTGTGTTACTTTAAACCAATTTCCTAATTAAAGTTACTTTTAATCCAAATTATGTTCTTCCCACTCTGTTAATCCAGAGCAAACCAACTCAGAGAGAATAAGATAGGTGATGGGCTGCCCTAATTGGTACCAGAAGGTTCTATTCGGCAAACAAGAACCAAGATTAGGATAAGGGGGAGGAGTTTCTAATTGGGATGCAACAGGGAAAAGTTGGTTGTTGTAAGGTAAGCCAGACCAGAAAAAGGAGACCTAATAGAGGGGAACTGGAAAGAAAGATGTGAAAGGTTAAATTTGGGAGGGAAAGTAGAATGGGAGAGAAGAAACCATATTCTGCCTGTCTTGAAAAGGAAGGGTCCAATATTGCCATGCTTGTGGTGATGGAAAAATGATTCTGGGTGGGAATCGTTTACAAAGCATGGAGGACTCAAGAAGGCCTTTTTATATATTTGAATTTACCTTAATGCCAATGGGGACGAACTGCCATTAACCCGATATACTGGAATCTTTCCTGGCATTGCACCAGGACTTTGGAACTTAATTAGTGGGTTTGGGGTTGAATCTTAATGGGTGCAACTTTGATTCAAGACCCCATTGGTGTGTACTGAGAAGTCTGAGCAATGATAGGATAATGTAGCCAACGTACAGCAAAAGGGGTATTTCAAAAACACATTGGGCTGGACCCAGCACAAAGATATTGCAAGGCCCATGCAAAGATCCCAGATCCTCCCAGTTCTCCCCTCCCCCGAGCAAACTTTATTCCCAGGATCACGGGACCCAAGTAGAACAATAGTCATGTGGGTCAGCTGCAATAGGGAGGGGGAAGAGGGTAAAATCACACCCTCCTGCCCCTTGAGTGAGCTGAGCTTAGCTGACAAAAGAGGCAGAAAGGAGCGATTTTACCCCTTTCCCTTCCTCACTGCAGCCTCCAGACCTGCATGGCTATTATTCTTCGTGGGTTCCGTAATTTTGGGAACAAACTTCCTTAGGGTCAGAAATGGCTGCTGGATGGGGAGAGCAGGAATTCTTGACTATCAGCACTTTTATGCTGATGTACCATGGGATCCAAACCATTGTCACAGAAATAATAGTCTTTACTAGCTTTTATATGTATCCTCTCTCAGAGTCCAGCATATCAGACAGAAATGTATTTCTTTAATGCAAAAGAGATCAAAGAATTCAGATCAAAGACTGAGACCTTCAGAAAAGTGGTAAGAAGAGAAAGTAACTGACAAAAGAAGAATCAATAGCAAATATCACAAAAATATTAAGAACTATAAAAATGTGATTTAATGACATACAGTGGCCCAAATATGTGTCAATGGATCTCACCCTTTAGTTATTGTATGAAATGCCAATCTGTTAATAAGCCAGTGCAGTAAGAATTCTGTGAATTCTTAGTAGACTGTTTCCAGAATTACTCATTTTTTAATGTTCATTGCTGAATAATGAGAATATCACATAAATTGCAGTCAAACTGAAGCTGGAGTAAATATGGAGGGATCAAGTTTACAACATTTTAAAACATAATCTAAGTTCTAAGAGTCTGTTTCGGAGCCTACTGAAACCAAGGGGTCAAGTAATAACAAGCTGGGCATGCTTCAGAGTAAGTTCACAAGTATATATTCATCATATAGTGACTACATCAAGGAACTCACACACACAGTTGAACAGCCAACACATATAAAACAATCAAAGTTTTCATATTAACATATACAATTTTAATTACATATTTTTAACAGAGCAGTTTACATGTTGAATCATCAAGTGTAGTTTTGTGTACAGAGCACTCTGGATACTCAACACATTCAATCAAATAACATTTTAATAATTAAAATATGACTAGGGCACTTTATCAAAATCACTAATGTGGGCTGAAATGACTAATCTACTTTCTAAAAATGTGTCAGTAGGACTTTTTTGATATTTAAGTTAATTTTTTTTAAAAAGATTATACATCAACTGAACTTTAATCACTCCTTATTTATTTAAATACATTTAAAAACTTTTATCATCTTATATTCCAGTTAAAGCCTGTAAATGGTATATAATCTGTGAGGCAACTATTAATATAATATACCTCCAGAGATATGAGTAAAACATACACCTAAATTAAGTACTCCATCTGTGAAATTGAGGAGACAAGGCCTACAAGCCCAATAAGGGATGGGGATAAAAAGGGTTTCGAATTCTAGGCAAATCAATACAGGGACATGGTCCATCTCAACCTGATCTGGATCTGCTAAAATAGTACAAAAACATGGATATGATGCCATCATACATTTTTCACTCCAGCAACAAAAAAGGTGGGCAAGACCTGAAGCCCCCTTCCATCACTGTATCAGCAGCTAAGTGAATGGCTATATTTGTGGTAGAGCTGTGTTCTCCTCCTGGAGAGATTCAGTGTCTCTACCTGGTCTCTAAGGGGGCTCACTGAGAATGGGAGAATTGCTAACCCCAGACCAAAGGTAGGTCTCCCCAATGAGGGGCCCAGTAGGAATATACAGAACTTTATTGGATTACTTATTAGAAACAACTATTTTGGTTTCTGTGACATGTGCAGGGCAGTGGATTCTTGGTTGCAGACTATCCCAGAGTGTTGGTGCAGGTTTATTTTCTAATCCCTTCATTATTTATTGCTTGCCATTTATAAATCAACTGCTTATATGCCATTTGTCCAATGAGAGTGGGCAACTTAGCTATATCAATCAACCTGATTTCAACCACAGGGAGGGGGGGAGAAGTGGCAAAATGTGTACTTTCCTCATGAGCAAAGGAAAGGGATAGTTAACTTATTTGGCTACATTGTCAATCCAGTTGTCTTGCAGAGATGTGGAACACCTACTATGAGCTTTCCTCACTTGGCTGTAGCTTTGATAGATCTCAAACTGGCATGGCATGTCAAACTGGTGATGTGAATTTGGGCAGGAAATACAGCAACAGGGAAGTATAACATAATATGACTAAATCTTCTGGTCTTGGCCTCAGCTCCAGCACTTGGAAAGGCATTTCAGTTACCCATCAAAACCTAATGGCCATTTTAATGCCAAGTACATTGTTAAAGAACAGCTATAATCCATAGTTTAAACCTGAAATCAGACTGCCACATACAACAGAGACCTAGCTACTTGAGCCAAACTTCTTCTTTTTTTTGGTGTCGAGTCATTGCTGACTTATGGCAACCCCACAGGGCTAGGAAACCCAACCTGAGAGTCAAGTCAGGAACCTAGAAGGTTGAGCAGCTAGAACACAGAACAAAATACAAGTGCTTTCACACAAGCTACATAATGCACTTTTAATGCACCTTAGCAACTGTTTGCAAGTGGATTTTTCCATTTCACACAGTAAATTCCAGTAGCAAAGGGGTGGATTGAAAGTGCATTATTCAGTATGTGTAAAAGCAGCATACATCTATTTACTGCAAAGTGCACAATAACTACAAATCAAAAACATCATTTGTAGAATGCAGAGAAAAACAAAGAGGTAGTGGGTATCACACTGCATCCATTAAGAAAGCAACAGAAAAGTTACACATAGTGGCTATTGTACGTGTAACTTATATTTGTTGCTGTATGCAGTCTCTTAATGGATGTGATACCCACTACCTCTTTGTTTTCATCTGCATTTGTTGTTTTTCATTTGTAGTTACTGTGCACTTTGCAATAAACAGATGTATTTTATTCTGTGTTATAGTTGCTCAACCCCATAGGGTTTTCAAGGCAAGAGATGTTTGGGGTGATTTGCCATTGTCTCTGCATCACAACTCTGGTATTCCTTGGTTGTCACCCAACCAAATCAGTAGCCAGGGCCAACCCTGCTTAGCTTCCCAGATCTGATGAAATCAGGCTAGCCTGGGCTATCCAGGTCAGCTGTTCAAGAAAAATGCAGGGGGAGTGGATGGGAGGATGTTGTTCTCCATAAAGACCACATGTTCCTTTCCAAATCCTCTGTTCTGAATATGGTACATATTGAATATGTATACATGGTACTGGACACATAAGATACACTGGAGATTGTTAGTGTATTGATCACTAATAGATTTCCTTGGTGACTTTAAAGAAGTCATGAGAGCTCTCAGGCATACAGCTTATCTTCATTTTCATTCCAAACCTGCTATTCTAGACATGGCTCTGGAGTTCATGGCACACATGACAGCCATGGTCCGACCCCAGTGTATGTCTGGCTCAACAGTATCCTGCTTTTCTCCTGCAAAGTAGCATTCAAAGCAGCTCAGGAAAGTAACCACAAGCAGCCATCTAAAACTGCAATACAACTAAAAGGCAAAAAAAAAAGCCCCTCTAGTATTATATACACATCTCCCAGTCAGATATTCAAGTCAAGGAACTTCTACTACTTATTAACTCTCAAAGTATAGTTACAGTTTTGATTCAGTTGAGCATACACTGGAGGTAATCTTATCTGGTTAAATGCAATAATCATTATGTGGATACTTAATTAGGAATATTGTGTTTATATAGCTTTTAAAAATTATGTATGTAAAAACAACAAAACCTAGCCAATATTCAAAGCTCTCTGAAAGCTCTGAACTGTAATCCTGGTTCAACTGAACTTAGTTGGACTTACATTTGTGACCCATGTACAGTTAGACAAGAAACTTGTAATCACAATGTACATTCTTTCAGCTCAGGATATTTTTACCTTACATGTCCCTCTGCTTCATTTTGTTGCAGTTGTGGCCCTCAATACCTAAAACACATTTGATATCAATACAGTATGATGGTTCTACTCCTGAATGTAATTTGTGTTTCCTTTTCCCCCCACTGCAGCCTCATGCCTCAAGCCTGTGGCAGTTAAACAAGTAGACTTGCCAAGCCCCCGCTGAGGGCAGGGGAACCCCCGCTTTAAATACCCCTTCCCGCTTTTTAAAAATTGGGCCCCGGGGAAAAAAATGGCGGCCGGAAAGTGACACTCTAGGATTTAAGTCCTCCAAGTCTCTATGGCTCTGAAAACCATAGAGACAAGGGCTAGAGCATCAGTTTTCAGTTCCCTCTAGTGTGCGCCAGTGTGAGGTCTTGTGGCGGGCGTGGACGTCATCTGGTGCTTTAGTTTTTGTCCTTGTGACGTGGCCAGCGGTCTCTCTCTGAGCCTCACCACCTGGCCTCACTGCAGCGGTTCCTGAAGCCCCACCAGCCTAGTGTGACAGTAAGTATTGGGACCGTAAGGTTTTGGACTCCTGGGGGCGGGTGGTGGGCCCAGCCCTTGCCTTGCCTCTACTCAGTTGCGCTGCACAGCCAGCTATTCCTGCGTGCCCCCCATTGCTTCCCTGAGCCTCTCTGCTATTGCAGACGAGGCGCCCAGGGAAGCGGCGGTGGGGGGGGGCATGTTTAAATCCCTTTCTTTCCTTCCCCGAGATCAGGGAAATCAGGGAAGGAAAGAAAGGCATTGTAAAAACATGCTGCTTCCCTTTCTAAACCTTTCCAGCCACTCCGCGGCTGCGGGCAGCTAGAGAAGTGCAGGAAGGGAAGCAGGCACGTTTGCCTATGTCCTCGGTCTCCCCAGCCAGCGCGCTGAGGCGTGCAAGCTGGGGAGATCGAGGGCAGCCAGCCATTCCTGTGTGCCCCATTGCTTCCCTGAACCTTTCTACTATTGCAGACAAGGCGCCCAGGGAAGTGGCGGGGGGGGGGCCATGTTTCAATCCCTTTCTTTCCTTCCCCGAGATCAGGGAAGGAAAGAAAGACATTGTAAAAACATGCTGCTTCCCTTTCTAAACTTTTCCAGCTGCTCCTCGCCCTTTCGCTCCCCCCCAAAAAAAAAGTTAGAGAGAAGGAAGGAATGCTTCTGGCTGCCTGTCTACTTTCCTTCCTATTGTCTTTCTGTCTGTCTGTCTTATTTCCTTCCTTTCATTTTTCTTTCTTTTACTCCTCTCTCCCCATCTGTTTCTACCTCTCGCTTCCTTCCTTTCTCTTTCTTTCTCTCTCTTTTTCTTACTTTGTCTGTTTTCTCTTTCTTTATCTCTCTTTTTCTCTGTAGCTCTTGCTCTGTCTCTTTCTCCCCCCCCCTTTTGTGTTTCTGTCTCTGTCTTTCTCAGTCCCTATTCTTTTGGAGCAGAGGTCCATCAGTGGCTATTAGCCACAAGGTATAGATAGGAACCTTCAGTCTGGGGCAAGTCATGCAATGCATTCTTGGTGCTGGGGGGGGGGGGCAGCAGTGGGAGGGCTTCTAGTGTCCTGGCCCCCCTGCTGGACCTCCTGATGGCACCTGGTATTTTTGGCCAGTGTGTGATAGAGTGTTGGACTGGATGGGCCATTGGCCTGATCCAACACTGGCTTCTCTTATGTTCTTAACTCAGTCTGGGGCAAGTGATGCTCTGTTCTTCTTGGTGCTGGAAGGAGGGCTAAAAGCCTAGAGGTACTGTAAAATAGGAGAAAGGTGGGGGTGGGAACTGATATATGACATTGAATTTAGATTTTAATTTTTGAAAGAAGGTTACTTCAGAGGGAGATGCGGGTTTGGGGGAGAGCCTGGAAAGTGACATCACAGGAAGAAGTGGGGTTTTGGTGCAGTGTACTGGAAGTGACATCATCGGAAGGGGAGGGGACATGACTTGCCATTTGATCTGGAAGTGACATCACAGGAAGTGACATCACAAAAGTCTCCTGGCTCCACCCCCAAAGTCTCCTGGCTCCACCCCCAAAGTCCTCAGATATTCCCGAATTTGGACTTGGCAACCCTATAACCAAGGTATTCTTTCAGGGATATATAAACAGTATCATCAACCAAACCCTTTTATTGTCCCTTTTCCTAGTTTACATCTCTTGAAAAGGACAAACAAAAAAAGGACAAACAAAAAAGCAAAGGACAGATGTGGTACACAAGATGATTGCAATCAGAAATCAACACATGATTATTACCTATACATTTTTGACCAATTTGAAGAAAAATCTTAACTCAGGTCTCTATTGCACTACCATTTATTCTACAGCATTTTAATGCAGACTTGTTTAACATGAAATCACACAGAAACATGGTAAACTAGAGAGCACCTCAAACAATAGGTCCAAGCCTTCCAGGGTTTTTCCGACAGCCAGTCAACCGGTATCACAGTTCTGTAAACAGTTTATACCAGACTAAGATCAGCTATTGGGGAACAAAATTTGACTCCCAACTATAACTTTAACAGTTCTCACCAGATTGTCCCAAATTTGTTGTATAGTTGGCTAGTTTTCCATACCCCTTTACCAGACTGATTTGGGAGTCAATTCAATTCTATTCTTCCATTGTACCTAATCCTATGCATCATGATTGGTTTAGCATAGGAAAAGGAGTACGACAAGGATGTATATTGTCACCTTGCTTATTTAATATATATGCAGAGTACATCATGCGAAATGCCGGCCTGGATGAATCACAAGTGGGAATTAAGATTGCTGGGGAAAAGATCAACAACCTCAGATATGCAGACGATACCACTCTAATGGCAGAAAGTGAAGAGGACCTTAAGAGCCTCTTGCTCAGGGTAAAAGAGGAGAGCGCAAAAGTGGGCTTGAAGCTCAACATCAAAAAAACTAAGATCATGGCATCCGGTCCCATCACTCCTTGGCAAATAGAAGGGGAAGTCGTGGAAGTAGTGACAGACTTCACGTTCCTGGGATCCCAAATCACCGCAGACTGTGACTGCAGCCATGAAATTAAAAGACGCCTGCTACTTGGGAGGAAAGCGATGGCGAACCTAAACAGCATGATAAAAAGTAGAGACATCACCCTGCCAACAAAAATACGCATGGTCCAAGCAATGGTATTCCCAGTAGTCATGTATGGCTGCGAGAGTTGGACTATAAGGAAGGCCGAGCGCCGAAGAATAGATTCTTTTGAACTATGGTGCTGGAGAAGACTCTTGAGAGTCCCTTGGACTGCAAGAAGATCAAATCAGTCAATCCTAAAAGAAATCAACCCTGACTGTTCCCTGGAAGGCCAGATAATGAAAATGAAGGATCTAGTCCATGGGGTTGCGAAGAGTCGGACTCGACTGTGCGACTGAACAACAACAAAAAAGCCCTAGTGAAATGAACTTCCAAGTAAATATTTGAACTTGAACATTATTCTGAAATATATTATTTCCTGAATTACTGCTTATACACAGATTTGCTCTTCAACTGATTATTTTGTTCTTGAAATGTATGCTTGTTCTTTCCACATCTTGATTGATCACTACAGGAACACTGTCTCTATTCACATGAATACCTGTCCTTATAACGTTAAAACAGATGAAGTGTTAATGGAAATACATTATATCGATCAGAAACTATTTTTTCAACATACAACAGGAAAAGCCCAATTAAACTCAATGACTGAACCCTTCATGAATAATAAACACTACCCTGCGCTCAAACAATTCATTGTTCTTAAGAACTCACAGAATTCCAAACGAACAGTTCAGAACAGAAGTGATAAAAAGGTGACTTTAAAATGACAGTACTGCTATAAATACAAACTAAATACAGCTCTAAACTTTCCAACAAATATGTCACAGGAGTTGAAAAAGCTGTCTTCAAGTCATTAGTTTGATTCATTTAACAGTACACTGTAGAAAGTAACTGAATATACAGCGCATCTCAGGGAACATCAGTACTCCCACCACATTCAACAGCTCAGATGAACTAGGATTCATCCAATAAAACACAAAGAAAAGAGAATCTCCCTATATTACATCCTCCAGGTGGAGATATTTTTTCCCCTGCAGCTGGAAGAAATGCTCTATTACCCACAGTTAACCAGAAACGCTGAGAAGGTAGATATAATAATGAAAAAACTGACATATCTTAAGCTGTTGAAAGCATCTAAAAAGGTTGTGGGGGGCAAAGGGGATGGAAAATACCTCTCTTTCCCCTCCAACTAACTTTAATCAAAATTATAGACAAGCTAAGGCATTTGAACTGAAGTACATTTAATGGAGTATTTCATAGCATACCATATATGAACACACACAATCCAAATATGAATTTTCCCTTCAAAATATACAGAAGATCAGATTATTTAGGGTTTCTGTATGTTTGAAGGAAGAGCCCTATTTGAAGCATATGCCTGCACATCATATCTCCATACAAAAAAAATGCATCTAGTGCAAAATGTCTCATAAGAAGAGACCCTCTGATTCCCTCACATCTCCATTTAGGATTCCAAGAAAGCAGCTATTCTGTATTTACCTGAGTAAACCACAGTTCAGAAAAATTATCTTTTCACACCTGCATAAAGTAATGATCCATTTGATATCCAAATGGACATTCTGTAGATGTGATTTTTTTTAAAAGTGTGCTTACAGGACAGCTCCAGGTACTTTGACAATTCACTACCTGTCTCCTCTCCCCTCCCCTCCACTTTGTTTTGACAATGGAAAAGGATTACCAGGCATTTTAACCCATTCATGCCAGCATCAGTTCTTCTTTACCATAGACACATTTGCTCAGGTAAGACAGACCAACTCATGAGAGCCAGCATGGTGTAGTGTTTAAGAGTGGCAGACTCTAATCTGATTCCCCACTCCTCCACATTAAGCCTAATGAGTGACCTTGGGCCAAACACAGTTCTCTCAGAACTCTCTCAGGCCCACCTACCTCACAAGGTGACTGTTGATGGGAAAGGAAGGGAAGGTGATTGTAAGTTGCTTTGAGACTCCTTATGGTGGAGAAAAGCGGGGTATAAAAACCAACTGTTCTTCTCATAAACATTCTATTATTAATTTTCTACATTGGATATATTTTTATTTATTGTTAAAAGCTGTGAACTTGTTCTCAGATTATTCCAGGACCAAGTTTGTTAATTCTGTTTCACAGAAATCGCTTATGTGCAAGGAAAGCCTCCCAATTCCCATTTCCCCCTCACAAAAAAAAAAAATCAAACGCATCTCAGAACTGAATCTTAGATGCATTTTTATGTATTTAACTGTGTAAATCCTACTCTTGTGAGTACTCATCTTAGAGTAAATGTGATGTGCAACTAACATAGTCTTCTTTATAAGAGTTTAGTAAAGAGCAATACATGTTTACAAAATATATGTAAGTTAAAAGAAAACTCTTCAGTGGAAACCAAATAATATCTACATTTTCTTGAATCAGCACACACACCAGAAATAAAAGGAAAAGTAGCCAATTAATGCTATTCTGTAATAAAATGAAGAAATTGGATGGGGATGAATAAAAACATATCCACGCCTATCTTCAACTGGAAGAGATGTATACTGTTGAGCAAACAATAGGAAACAATTTGATCGCACAACAAGCCTCATAAACATTCTAACCGTTCATTTTCATCTGATATATTCACCAGAAATATTGTAGTTATGGAAATGGTAAGGCTGGCAGTAATAAAATAAAATAAAATCAAGGCATACTTGCATGATTTTTAGAGAACATTTTTTAAAGAGAACAATCAGCATGTCAACTCAAAATAAATTCCCACAAACCTCTAACCTATGTCCTTAGGCCCAAATCTGAATTTTCCCTCCTGGATGGATACCTCTAATCCACCAGTAGGGGTCCCTCCTTGGCCAGTTTTGGAGTATATTTTTTGCTGTACTTTAAACTTTTCTGGAGAAATATTGTTCTCACTCAAGATCCATACCACCACCACCCGCCCCCCAAAAAACCCTGCGCTGAAATTTTAAAAAGAGCCGCAAGGGTGAAGGAGCAGAGATCCTTTTGCCTACAACTTTTACCAGGGGCCCGTTTACACATCAGCAAAACTACCAAATCTAAGTTGTGCCTTCGGCTGCAGTGAAGTTTCTCTCCCAACCACTTTACTTCATTCGCGTTAGAAGCTGTAAATTCAGTGAATCAGCTTTTCAAACGGGGTTTTGTGTGTAAATAACCTCGCCGTCTCCACTTGCTCTGGAGGGAAATGCCCCAGTAGAGGACGAGACTATTACACAGGAGGCAAAAGGTGTGTGCGTGAGAGAGACAGAGAGAAACCGTAACTGAGGAAGTTGCATAATGAAAGGTTCTTGTTTGTTAATCGGGTCCCGTTTTTCTTATGGAGCCTGCGACGGAATCCGGGAAGGGGAGGTTGCCTGAAATGAATACAAGACGTTTTTCACCCTTCTCCTCCCGCACTCCCCACCTTCAGGAAAGCCGTCGTGCCCCCCCCCGCCCCCCCAAGAAATGGTTTTTGGTGTGTTTTTTCTTGATTCGTATAGATGCCGCTCCGATAGCCAGAGACCCGCTCCCCGAGAAAAAAATTACCCACCTTGTTTTTTCACACACAAACACACACACAGACCCTGAAGGTCTCCTCAGCCCAGGTTCCCTTCACACTCCCTGACCAGACACTTCGGAGGGGGTGCCTTTTGGAAAAAGGGCTCGCTCCTTTCAAACTTTTCCCGTCACACTTCCTCTCTCGGCGTGTGTGAATGAAGGGGAGGGGGCTTCCGCAGAGTCCCCACCCCCTATTTCGGTTATTTTCTACCCCCGCACGCCGCCCAGCAGGCCTTTCTTCACGTTCCCGCACACTCAGTCCTGCGAAGCTTTAGAATGAACGCCTCCCCAAGCTCCCCTATGAACAAGTGTGTCACTACGGCGGCGGCTTATTATTTGCACGGGCTCCAGGAAGCGCAAGGATCTGAGCGGGCAGCAAAGTTGCGAAGCTTTCCTGGCATGAGGGGGCACCTCTGTGCGGTTAGCGGGCAGAATTCAGACGAAGCATCTTCACCAGAGCTGTAAACACGTCCCTTTTTTTTCTCTCTCTCGCTCTCTCTCACACACACACACTCAAACAAATCGCCGCGTCTCTCCGTGGGAGGGGGCTACTGTCTCAAGCGCACTCTCCTCCCTGGAAGATGACCTCAATCCCCACCCCACACACACGTTTACATGCAGGGAAATCCACGGGAATCGGGCGCTCCCCACCACCCCTACCGCTGCCAGGAGCGCCTCTGCGCGTGTGGTGTGTGCGTGCGTGTGCAAAGTTTGCCCAAAATGGCGGAACTGGGGAGCTCAGTATTATATTTCTAGATATACCGACACATAAGAAACACGCACACCGCCACGCGCGCACGCACGACACAAAGTCCAGAAGCTGCGAAAGGGAGCCAGGGAGGGAAAGGCAAGAAAGAAAGAAAAAACCCGCCCGGGGCTCGCGGCGGCTGCTGCGCGCGGCGCTGAATAGGCCTTTTTGCGGGAGGGGAGACACAACACACGCCGCACATTCAACCGGTATATCCCCGCCGCAGCCGAATCTGGATGGGGAAAGTCCTTTCTCCCTGCCTTCCCCGCGCGCTTCCAACCTTTATCCCCCCCCGTCTCCTGAGGCAGCTCGCCAACACACAAAAAGGACTGCGGGGTGGTCCCTACGCCGCCCTCTCCCAGCGCCCCAGACCCTTGCTGTGGCTCCCCTCCTCCCCGGAATTAGACATCACCCCTCCCAACAGCCCTTCAGAAGTGTCAAGAATTCGGTCGCGAGCTCCCTTAGGCGGGTCGGCAGTCTGCAAAATCCCCCCCCCCGCGCGCGCGCGCCGCCGCCGCCTTGACTGTGAAATGCTCCCCTCATTTCCCAGCCCCCCCGTCTCCCAAATATTCGTCATATGTTTGGATGCAAAGGCACCTCTCTCTCGCTCTCTCTTTTGTTCCTCTTTCACTCGCACTCACTTATGATTTAGGAAAGGTCCCCAGTGATCCACCCACTCGCCGGCCACTTCAGAGTCATTTGCCCACACTTTCCCCAAATTAAGTTCCATCCCCTGAGCTAAAGGCCGGGAGGGATCTGATCCCTCTCCTCCGTTCCTCCCCCACACACCCCTTTTTTTCCTCCCTTCTTTACCCCCCGATCCGTTTCATAAGGGAGGGAGAGGAGGTGCGCTTGCTTCCCTTTATCCGTCTCTCTAACTTTCATCCTCGGCTACGAGAGAAAATTCAAGCAACCCTCAGCATTTTGCATTGCAGTTCTCCTAACGGGTTAACAATTAGATCGGAACCAGCCGCTTCCTTACCCCCCCAAATTCTCTCTATTTTTTTTTCTCCGTCTCTCGAGTAGTCCTGACAAATATGGTCCAGGGCTGCGGGCACAAGTGAGCATGCGCCCGTAGAGTCAGGGCTGGGGAAAGGGGAAACTGCTGCCGCTGCAGCAGCCGCCCGGGTGGCTGTTCTTCCTCCCTTCGCTGCTGTGCCTCTCTGGGAAAGGCAGCGGCAATAATCGCGGGTGCCTTCCCCCCCCCAGCCCCTATACAGCCACAAGAGCAGCATCTTCAAGGTGCATCAGGATCTCTGCTGATTTAATGGCAATGCTGAAGGAATAATAAAAGACAACCAGCAGAGGTGCTGAAATCTCTATTTTTAGTCTCTCTCTCTCTCTTTTTTAACAAAAAGAGAAATTACTTTTCTTTCAAGAGGCAGTAGAATCGGAGTTATTGTTATCCCTTTCACCCAGGAAAGTCAAATCAGCACAGTCTGTCAGTATCAGCAGGCTAGAAAAGTATAAAGGGGGGGGGGTAGAAGTAAGGAAGAATGGTCTCTGGAGGTAAGTATGTATCTATTAGCCCCTGTGGTGCAGTGGTTGTTCCAGACTAGAAGAGTATAGAGACCTGGATTCAAATCCTTGCTCAGCCATTCGCTTAAATAAGCTTCAGCAAGGCATTCTCTGTCAACATAACTCACCTCACAGTGTTCTGAGGATAAACGTGAGGAAGAGACAACAGTGAATGCCAGCCTAAGCTTCTTGGGGGACAGGTAGGATAAAAATAGATAACTGTATAATAAACTATGTAAGGGGCATTTTTAATATGACCCACAAACTGTTCAAGTAACACCTTCACTGACTGGGACGTACATTTAATTTTTTAAAAGATTTTTCTTCATTCTGTCTCACATTAATAACATTACAAGTTATCACAAACCATTATCCTCATCACTTGTGAAACTATCCAAAATATACACTAGTATATTAGTTATTAACTAAAGCTCGAAAACTCTTTCAGACCACAAAGTCCCCTAATTTTCATTTTAATTGTGTGTTTGACAAAATTATACTTGCTGTCCAGAGGCTGAGATTTGTGCTGTGCAAGTACTTTGGGCCAATACAATCAACTATATTCCCCCAAGGGGAAAAGTCACCACAATTATTTCAATGAATGTGCAAATACGACCCTTTCATGGGAACTGGCCAGCACATGTTCTGATTATGGGCCAGCTAATTTAACAGGAAATGGGAGAATTACATGCTCCTCTTCAATGGCTTTTCATTTACATAGCACTTCAAAAAGTTGCTCACAACAATTCTATGTGGTGTAGGTACTGTTATTGCTTTGTTAAAGATACAAAGTTGAAACTGAAAGAGACTGAAGTCCTGTGTTGCATTTGTGGGAGAGAAGGAACTTGGGGTGAGCCGGGAGCCCTGTATTCAGCTTTACACCTAACTATCCTGACTCGTAATTGTGAGAGTGTCTATTGCTGTCTGTCTTATGCAGGCAGCAGTGATACTGGGTTGCGCGTGTTTCCCACTGCTACTGCAGTAGTAACTACTATTATTAATAACTGAGGTGGAGTTAATGGTAATATGAATACATCTAAAGGAATAAATCTATGGTAGTAGGATCCCAGCCCTGACCTGGATAGCCCAGGCTAGCCCAATCTCATAAAATCTTGGAAGCTAAACCAGTGCAGCCCTGGATAGTACTTGGATGACAGACCACCAAGGAAGTCCAGGAGTGCTATACAGAGGCAGGCAATTGCAAGCAACCTCTGTACATCTCTTGACTTGAAAATCTTATGGGGGTCACCTTAAGTCAGCTGTGACAACAGCACTTTACATCCAAACAGTAGGATCCCAATGGCATTGCTTTATGAGATTCGTAGAGGGATCTCATATACATGAGCAGGTGAGATACACTAGGGATGGTGCTGTCTGTTGGCAACAGACCATCCTACGGATCAAGAAGTTCTCAGGCCAAATGGCATCTCTGCCATGAACTCATCAAGTGGCTCACTCTCAGCCTCAGCTGCCTGTCTCTACTATGCAGATAGTAATACTGACCTACTTTATAGGTTTGTAAGAATGACAACCAGAATAACTATGAAGTGATTTGAAAGCTCAGAGCTGTGTAAATGTTGTTACTTCACAAAACTGGTAAAGAATTTGGATCATATTTTTATATGAAACACAAGCTGGAGGCCACAGGGAAAATAATGGAGAATTTCACCTGTGATTAGGGGGTTTGGCTGCTCACCTAGCCATGAACCTTGGCAAACTACAGACCTATTGCACTGACTGTTGAGGCTTGGGCCTAGATGGGCACAAAGTTTCTTTTCTAGCCCTGGACTTTAGTAGTATAATACGAGGTGTGGATATTTTTACACCTCGTATCCTATGTCATAAGGGGGCACATATCCTCCCAACTTCTCCATTACAACTTAACTCTAAACTATTAGAGACCATGTCCACTTTTCAGTTTGAGGAATCTTCAAGAGGTGTAATTAAGAGCCAATTTGGTGTACTGGTTAAGTGTGCAGGCTCTAATCTGGGAGAACTGGGTTTGATTCCCCACTCCTCCACTTGCACCTGCTGATGTGACCTTGGGTCAGTCACAAGCTCTGGCACAGCTGTTCCTGAAAGAGCAGTTTGTGTCAGAGTTCTCTCAGCCCCACCCACCTCACAGGGTGTCTGTTGTGGGGAGGGGAAGGGAAAGGAGTTTGTAAGCTGCTCTGAGACTCCAAGTGAAGGGCGGGGTATAAATCCAATCTCTTCTTCTCTTCTTCTTCTTCTTAATTCATATTAAAGGAAATGACCCCCTGCAATATTATTTGAGTTAAAAGTGGACAGAGTCCACAAAAGCTTATACCATTCTGCAGTGATAAGGAAAGGGGCAATTAAGCTCAGAGCATAGGCCTCATGGCATATATCCCCTTATTCTGATCTTTCTAAGATACTATAAACTGTTATGAGTTTGAGCAGGCCAATTACTCCCTCTTCACTCATTTCATTTTTCTTGTCCTTTTAAAAGGCACTTAACAACATTCAACACTCTGTGGCTCCTAGGGACAAAAAGCATGTTCAATACAAATCAAGCCATTTCATTTTTAGTTTTTTTAATTAATGAACTAATATTTTTCAGAATACTTAGAGCATTTCTTAAAGTATGCAGAAATCCTTACCTTACCTATGGCAGTTTTGTTTTGTGGCCCTCATGACAGGCATTTTTGATATCAAGTTTTCTATCAGCAGGATAACTATTTTTTCACAATGTTGTTGTTGTTCAGTCACATAGTCAAGTCCAACTCTTCGCAATCCCATGGACCACATCACGCCAGGCTCTCCTGTCTTCTGTCGTGCTCCGGAGTTTGCTCAACTTCATGTTCGTTGCCTCAATAACACTGTCTAACCATCTCATTCTTTGCCGTCCCCTTCTTCTTTTACCTTCAGTCTTTCCCAGCATCACTCCAGTGAGTGCTCCCTTCTCATTTGGTGGCCAGAGTATTTGAGTTTCAGTTTCATTATCTAGCCTTCCAGGGAACATTCAGGGTTGATTTCTTTTAGGATTGACTGATTTGATCTTCTTGCAGTCCAAGGGACTCTCAAGAGTTTTCTCCAGCACCATAATTCAAAAGAATCTATTCTTCAGTGCTCGGCCTCCCTTATAGTCCAACTCTCACAGCCATACAGTACTACTGGGAATACCATTGCTTTGACCATACAGACTTTAGTTGGCAGGGTGATGTCTCTACTTTTTATTATGCTGTCAAGGTTTGCCATCACTTTCCTCCCAAGGAGCAGGCGTCTTTTAATTTCATAGCTGCCATCACCATCTGCAGTGATCTTGGATCCCAGGAACATGAAGTCTGTCACTGTCACAATGCCATCACTTTTGTGTGAAATTCAATAATTTAAGTTTCGTAAGACCCATTCATTTGTTACCAAGGAGGAATTATATATGTGTGTGTGTGTATGTGTGTGTGTATAAATCCTCCAACGATATGCTGATCATTGCTGAAACAAGAGCTTGCTCTTATTTATTTATTATATTTGTATCTCCCAACAAAATGCAGAGCAGTCTACATGGGATTCTTAGATACCTCCAGTCAGATATTAACTAATCAGAAATGAACAAAACCCACTATTTATTAATATAGTTAGTATATTTAATCCAAAGTGAAAAATTAACATTGATTGGTAATATTCTGAAATGTATTTATTACATCTATTTAGTGCACTTTTATGATGCCTCTCTAGAGAGACCTGTTCAAGGAAGTACACAACAAAACAGAAACAAACTAAGGTAAAAATCAACTAGTATAATTTAAAAGCTAAAAAAAACCCCATGCAATCAGTAACATTAACAACCCACCCAGCAGTAATATGTTGGTTTTTATTATTTTATACATATTATTTTATATTAAAAGCAGAAGAGCCATAAAAGCAGAGTGTAAGAGATCATCAGAGGAGTAGACCAAACAAAAATATACATGATGGCAGGCATCCAATAAAATGGATGATAAAATCTCAAAATGAACAAACACAATGACTAAAAGTTGGGGGGAAACTAAAAAAAAGCCTGGGCAGATAAAAATGTCTCATTCTAAAAACCAAAACAGTGTGTGTCAGTTGAACCACCAGGGACAGAGTATTCTGTAAATGCAGTGCCACTACTGAAAAACTGTTGTATCTGGTTGTCACCTGTGTCACAGCATCAGAGCAATGCAGGGGGCAGGGGAGTTATATTATCAGTAGTGTAAAGAAACTGTATTGGTTGAGCAAGTTGTTTTTCAAGGAACGTTGTCCATCTTTATTGATCATTTTATTCATTTCAGAACAGATGTCTTGAAAAACTGAAGAACCCCAGGGAAAATATAGGAACAAAATTTGAAGTAATGTACAATTTTGAGGGACTTTCTGCAGTCCATAGAACTCTGCTCGCTGGCAGTCACAGACCATTTATGCTTTTCTCCACAGAATTTATTTTGAGCACCTATTTTTAAGAGTTTCTTGTATATGTAATATAAAGGGATATGGATTTTCAGTACATTTCCATAGGTCATCTGCCCAGTGAAGGCTAGTTGGGGAAGACAATTACAAATATATAAACACAGACATGCTGTGAATTACTCTTCACAGGGCTTTTTTTGTAGAAAAAGTCCAGCAGGAACTCATTAGCATAATAGGGCGCACCCAACAGAAGAAACTCATTAGCATATTAGGCCACACCCCTGACAGCACAGCTCCTTAGCATATTTAACCACACACCCATGCCTTCCCTTGGCTTGCCCGGGTACCCCATGGCTGCAGGGAAACCTGGACAAACCAGCCCTTGGAGGGGAGGGGAAGCAGTTTAAACTGCCTTCCCTTGGCTTGCCTGGGTGCCCCACGGCTGCAGGGAGCCTGGGCAAACTGGCCCTTGGACAGGCCAGGGAAGGCACGGGGAGGCATTTAAATGCCTCCCTGATCCTTCCAGAGCCCCCCTGGCCCACCCACCTCGGAGTTGCTGGGGGGGTCACTCTCCAGGCCAACTCTGAAGCCAGCCGGAACTCCGTTCCTG
>NW_015165899.1:195517-201067 GCF_001447785.1 Gekko japonicus
GAATAGGTCGGATGACACCACATGTTCCATAAAGAATATTCAGTAGTTTGAAGTAATAGTGAAACAAGAAGAGCACTCCTCATCTCTACAATTTCAGTGGTACTTCACCAAAATTCCATTTGAGAAAGATACTGGCATGCATCAGATATTTCAACAAACCGTGTTCTGTTGTTATACAGGTGAGTTTGGGGCTCCTAAGGCTTTTCTCATCATCCTTCCTCCTCTCCTTTTACACAGCTTGGACTCTGCTTTTGCAGCAAACCATAGTTTGTTGTGTCTGAATTACAAATGGTGGTTTTAGGGTTGCTGACAATCAGGGGGGGGGAATGCCCCAGTACATTAATGGAGGCTTAATGTGTGGAAATGCACACAAACTAATCCCATAGCTGTAATTTGTGACTATGAGACTGGAGGGAAAACTGGAATCAGCTGAAGCCTTAACTCCCACTCACAAGATACACAAACTGCTAATTTTGGCTTGATGCTGTTCCAGTAGTAATAGTAATAGTAATAGTAATATACTTTATTGTCATTGTACATAGTACAACGAAATTAAGATGCAATCATTTTGGTGATCTACAACAATATTCATACACTCACACAACCATTCACAACTATCTCATAACTCCCCTAAGGTTCACATAGCAACTTAAAACCACTAATGTCACCAGCGAGAGGTTTAAACATTTTTCTTTTTGATTATTAAACTTCTCTGTGACTATATTTCAGATTTTCATGTCTAATTCAGCTGACCTACAAAAACTCTTTAAATGCAGATTATGTTTTTCTTCCAATATCTTAATTCTGATTAATGTGGGATTAAAACAAAAAGTTTAGTTACACCAGTAAGGCATGTTCTGCTTTCATTATAATGAATGACTAATATTTGACAGAGTGGGAGTTGTGAACGCTGACAAAAAAGTTGAAACTACAGGCTGAAAAGGACAGGAATGTGTAATTAGAAGTATACTGTGACATTTAAAAAACACATCACATTACAAATTCTTAGTGAATAGATCATTGAGAAAGACACAGATGCACCATGGTTATTAAAATGTATTCTTACTCTTTTGTTTACATTTTTTAGCTCTTCAACAGTTAGTATTCCACTGACTTAAACTAATAACATTACAAGAAAACACAGTTAAACAGGTAAATCACTGAAAACACTGAGAAGAAATTAAGCAATTTCATTGTGCTTTCTACATTTATTTAAACACTGTTTATTTAAAACACTGTAAAAACCATGCTAAGAGCATTAAAGATATTTCTAACTTAATGTTATTGGACAGTTTTATTTAATGTGGTATTTGAAGCAGCAGAATGACATGGATACTTATTGCCATTGTGATGTCAATGAAAGGGAGTGGATTGCATTGCCAGATTCCATGTGGAATGGAATTCCATTGTAGTCCCAGAGATGGGTGGATATGGCTAGATGCATCATCCGCTATTGTAATAGTACATTCTCTGTCCTTCACAAGTAAAGACTTCTCCTGTCTTTTTTTTGGTTAACAAAATTTTTATTTTTTCATTCATTGAGAATTCATATATCTCCGGTCTTAAAAAATGTACTTGCCCAGTCAAGCTATGGTTTAGAAGAATACTTCTCTATGTGCTTAGAACTGAATTGATACAGTTTATGCCAATTATGGCTGTTTATGCACGAATGTTTTGCCTTGCTTTCACCATGCATGTCTGTCAGGTTTTCTTTTTCATTCTGCATTTTGTTTTCTCCCTTCAGCATTCAATTTGCTTTCCAATCACTGTTTCCCCGGGTTTTATGAAAGTGGTTTTGTGGCAGTTTTTCCTTTGCTTTGCTTCCAAGCTGAAGGTAAGTCAAGAGCATACAAATTCCTACAGATTTCCCCCTGCTCTGACCCCACCCCTCATAGGCCATTCCCCCGCCTACATTTAAATTTTTTTCAAGTGGCATGAGTCTAGGAATAGTCTCATACTGCTTGTAAAAAAAAAATGACTCCCTGCTGGGCTGCCCTCTCCTGCCACCCAGTTTTCTGGGCTGCAGAATAAATACACTGGGGAAAAAGAATGGTGTGTGCTGTAGGCACAGAATCTAAAGTCAAGCTTAAAGGCTTGATTGCTCAGATTCTCTGCAGTAAGTTGTGTGTGCATAAAGGGCCAATGTTAGATTTGCCTGCTTCAGGTAGACTACTATATGTGATACATAGCATTAAAGATAAAAATGGCTCATAATCCACCTCCGTCAATTGAAGTAAAAACTTGGTTTTTAATTACTCAGAACTGAGGTTTCCTCATCCATACAAATAGTGCACAAAGGCTTGAAGGCACTTTCATTGGGGTGTGTGAATATGCTCATAACTGCCTTATTCTGATCTGCTGATTCTTCAGTTTTTCCACAGTTTCAGTTTATTAGTATGTACGTCATGCTCTTAATGTATACACAGAAGCCTATTTTATTCAACATTAATAATTTATCATGAACACAGATTCTCTTCAATAGCACATCATTAAACATTTTAAACCCACTGTGGATTTAAGTATATTTAACTCCATATACAGTTGTGAGCAAGAAGAGTCCCCCCACCCCTTATGCTGGTACTGAGTTTCAGATAAAACTTCCACCTAAGAATAAGAGCATACATTACTTTGCTGTAACACCAAAGAGTGTATAATCAGGTGGCCTGGAACATACTCATGTCTCCTGAAATCACTGGGTTCTGAAAGTACACCTTTAGGGACAGGACTGATTTCTTAAATGCATAGGTTGCCTTTTAACAAACAGCAGTTAAAGTGGTTAAGAATAAAAACAGCATAAATACAACAAGAAGCAAGAATATCAGGACAATAAAAACTTTAAAAAAAAAAAGCTGTTAACTAATCAGCATATGGGACAAAAATGCTCTGAAATGTTTATCCTCAGATGCCGGTTAGTCCAAGGATTTCCAACTCTGGTGAGTATATGGGCGTAAATATGATCACAAAATATTGAGATTTTGCATTACTCCTTCCCACAGCCATGAAAATAGAGTTTGAAAAAAATAATAATAACCCTGATACAATTGCACACAGTGCAGGTGTTCCTTGGCATGGTGAAGTTTAGCTCCCAGTCCACATCAAACAAACAACTGGCCATACTTATTTTGAATAGTTGTTAAATATGAATATCTTTTATTCCTTAAGCAGAAACAAATAAGGTGCTTTCTAGAATAAATACCTCTGTATGTTGACCTCTCACTTTTATTCAAAATGAGTCTTATCCTGGTTGATGTTAAATTGGTTGCACAGAACCAAGGATGATGCATGAATTAAGATTTAAGTATATTTCACATTAGTTTGAAATACTGTAATGGACTGCTTTAATTATTCTTATGTACATTTTTGCTATAACTTTACCTTGTAGTTGTATATTTTTGTACATGGAAATGAATATAAACATAATTCTTAAAAGCACTGTAAAGTATTAAATTCAGCAGCAACTATCTAACATTCTCAATGCTCTAAAGCTCTCTGGGACAAAAATTGATGAGAGAACTGGCCAGTCAAGTTTTTCTGAGCAAGGAATTCTGTAACTGGGGCATCAAACAAACAAAAATTCCTAAATATCATGATTAGCTAGTTTTCTAGGTTATCTTTGACCCCTTGTAGCTGCTGATCAAATGAGGCTTTCACCTCCTCTATACTCTGTTCCACAATTGTTTAAGTTTCTGCAAACTATTACCATTCTTTGCTGAAATGTTCTTGATTTCTTTCAGGACTATTATTCACTCAAGCTGCCCGTACTTAATCTAGGGGCTCCCAACCTTTATGAGCCAGCAGGCACCTTTGGAATTCTGACACAGAGTGGTGAGCGCAACCACAAAATGGCTGCCACAGGAGGCAATCAAAGGCAGTCATTGAGGCCCTTTTCATATTACCGTTCTAAACTGGATGTCATTCGTTGCTGGCCCGTCATTGAATAAAGTGATACAGGGATGGTGGTTTCACACAGTGATTTTCCTGCCATTAAGCAAGGATGCCTCGATTTTAAAATTTTTCCACCTTTACCCAAGTCTCCCTGAATTAAGGATGTCAGACCTGTTATCTTTCCCTTTTATGGGCTTAAATAAAAATTTATCTTGCATTTACAACTCAGTATTTTCAGATTCTCTTGCATTTGTGTATGTGTGTTTTCTCATTGCAACCCAGGTCTGATAGCAATCCAGTGTGCTTGGAATGCCTGCCAGGTCCTTCTTGGCTAAAGTGCAGTGGGAGTGGGGAAGTAGGGTTGCCAGGTCCAGGCAGGCAAACTCCTGGAGATTTGGGGATGGAGCCTGGGGAGGACAGGGACCTCAGTGGGGTACAATGCCATACAGTAAACCCTCCAAAGCATCCATTTTCTCCAAGGGAATTGATCTCTGTAATCTGGAGCTGTGCTGTCATTCTGGGGGATCCCAGGTCCCACCTGGAGGCTAGCATCCCTAATTCAGGGAGACTTAGGTAAAGCCGGAAAAAAATTAAAATCCAGGCATCCTTGCTTCTGAGTAAACTTGGGCTGAATATCTGCCACAAAAGTGTGTGCAGGGCTTCCTGGGGATGGGCCTTGGATAAAGTGGTGTGTGTGTGTGTTTGGTGTTAACCTGACTTCAGAGATCAGTTCCCCCAGAGAAAATGAATGCTTTGGAACGTGGACTGAATAAACTTGGTCTGTATGCCACTGAGGTCCCTGTCCTGTTTGAGAGCATCCTATGATTGACACAAGAGTAAATACGGAAGCCAAAAGGATCTCCTCCCATGTAAATCTGCATGTAACAATACTTACCCTTTCCCTATGTATTCAAAGCAAACGAGGCTGTGAGTGAGTCCAGGTATCTCTGTGGTGCCATTTCAGACAGACCCATTTTAGTAACTGGTCCCTGACAGAATATATTTACCTGTTCAGACAAACACACTTCTGTCCCATTCGGGAAGTGTGCCTGAAGCACTGTTGACTCAAACTGCTTTCTTCCAGTCTTCAATCCTTCCTACCACTTCTGAAGCACTATGGGGTGCTGTATAAAATGCCCCATAGCACTTCCTGCAATGACAGTTCTTTTCGCACCCCTTTTCTCCCCACGCACAATTGTCCTTTTTTTAATATTGTATTGGGAATGCTATGGTGCTGAAGCAGGACTACATATCAGCACCATAGCGACCCCATTGAGATTCCTGGACTCCATTTAGATACACTGACATTCACTACCGCTGTCACTTGGAACAAGTACCTGATTGGACAGTGTGTTTAAGCATAAGTGAATGGTGAGACAGATGTTTGGTCGATTTTAAAAAATTTTGTTTTAGAGGAAGTGTAGACGCAGGCACACACACACAAAAGCACACACTCTCCGTGGTTTGTGGGAGTTAAGGAACGAAGGAAAGCTTCCTGGGTTTCAAAACTGTCCGGTCATCTCCCCCCCCCCCCCGCACTTCACTTGAACTCTGTATCCAGTGAGCTTCTTGTTTCCAGGTGACAGCAGTAGCAAATGTCAGTGTAGCTAAATGGAGTCCAGGCATCAAAATGGGGTCACTATGGTGCTGGTTTGTGGTCCTGCT
>NW_015165899.1:201088-220792 GCF_001447785.1 Gekko japonicus
TTTTAAAAAAACCGGGGGGGGGGGTGTGGGAGGGGGGGGGGGGGGGTGGTAGGAAAAGAAAATGGCACACTTTGAAATGCACACTGCTTCGGAGATGGCTTCTTACCGGGAGGGAAAGGCTGAAGGGAAAGGTATACCAGAAGGGAAAGGTATGAAACAGCCGTCCCCGTACCAGTTTATTCCATAATGGTACAATAACAGTTTTAAAATGGTAATGTGAAATTCCACTCTAATTAGCAGTTTTGCGCTCACATAAGAATGGTTTTCAAAACACCCTCAGAGGAGGATAGCGTGCGCACAGTGAAAAGGGGGGAGGGAAGCAGCTTTGCAGGAAGCGCTACGGGAATTTTAAACAGCACACCATAGCGATTCCATTGAAAAATGGAAGAAAGCAGTTTACTGTTCTAAGTCATTCCTAAGCTGTTTAGTTATGGTTTGTGCTAAGGTATCCTAGTTTCCTCTGTTGTGATTGGCTGCATAATAAAGACCTAGTGGTCCTAAAGCCATACAGCGTATCCTATCAGAAAGCTCCACTTAGGTTCAATCAGACCTCATGAAAGTAGTTACTTTGTATATAGTTCGGTTTGGAACAGTATAAGTTTGGATGCCGCTCTTCGCAGAATCAGATTAGAGCTGAGTAATGTTCTGAATAAAAGCTTTGTATTGATAATCGTCTCCCGCCTTTCAATACATAAAATTTACATCAACAATGGCTCAGGCACACTTCACAAACGAGAGGCAAGCGTAAATGAACAGGTAAATAAATCCCGTTAGCAGCTGGTTACTAAAACGGGTCTGTCTGAAATGACAGAAAAAATCCATTAGTAACCAGTTACTAAAAAGGAATAGATAGGCTGTCTGAAAAGGGCCAAAATATCATGAAGCAAGGTTCTCCATAAATGTCAGTAACTCTTCAACATTTCAGGCAGAAGCTCTGTTTAACAGGATGCCTTTTTAAATTACCAGATTATTTTAAAAGAATTTTCTTGCTTACATATAGCTTTCCTTCAGTTATGCAGTGAAAATTCTTGTGTGGTGGTGGCAGCTGCTGCTGAAGCAATTTAAAAAAAACCCTGCACACACAAGACCTGATGAGCAAAAGCACCACCTGTCCCCACCTACTGTCTAAAAACACTTGGCAGACATCAGGAAAGTGTTGGTGGATGCCATGGCACCCACGTGCATCACATTGGGCATTCCATTAATCACACCAGCTGGCAGGGTGCCACTAGACAGGTTTAGCTTTCACATTTAAAAAAAAAAAAGAAATATCAGCCTTGTGGGAGGACAATATGATTCATACTGAGGTTCCAGAAACGG
Source organism: Gekko japonicus (assembly GCF_001447785.1). Classification (NCBI taxonomy): domain Eukaryota; kingdom Metazoa; phylum Chordata; class Lepidosauria; order Squamata; family Gekkonidae; genus Gekko; species Gekko japonicus. Next base: position 202,409 of record NW_015165899.1, read on the forward strand.
TGTGTGTGTGTGTGTTAAACTATGCCACACAGAGTTTTGCTAAGAGAAATTCTAAATTCATCACACCATAAGCCTAATAACGGATGATCTCCCAGCATCTGACAGCTTTATAATGTAATACAGTGACCATTATTTTTGTATGTGCCATATATTAAAAATTATATTAGATTTTTTAAATAGGCAATTTATATAGTTCTGAAAAACCCAAAGAATCCCCACACAGCTACGATCTTCACTGGTGGCAAGGGGTCTTTCACTACTTCCAACACAAACAGTCTCACAGTATTGTTTTGATGATAAGATGGGGAGGGACACATGCACCATCTCAAGCTCCTCAGAGGAAAAACACCAAAATAAAAACCCATTATAAATATTCCTAGACAAGGGGGACAAGAGCTATGGTGAAAATGAATATTTGTCTTTTCTGATTATTGATTTCTCCATGTCTTTTTGGTGAAGCTGACACCATGTTAAGTTGCAAATTCCACACACAAAAACTAGTGTGACAAAATCAGTATAAGCTAAAAATGCCCAATACCTGCTTTCCTCTGTCTTTTCTTTTGGAAGCGTCCACATACCCGAGTAACAACCTATTCAGGCTTCTCTTCCCCTCTGAGAAACCAGTCCAACGTGCTTTAAAAAGTGAGTTCTTCTTTTCTGTGTAGGAAATTGCCCCCATTGCTTGTTTGGTATTTATAACCCAGCTTCTATCCTATCATCACTATGACTGATTGGGTTCTTGTTGGTATGTAGTTCAATATGTGGACATATCCCTTCCACATAAGGGAATATTTGCCGCACAAAACCCACCAGATCATGGGTCTTTGATTCCTACTTTCATTGTATCTCCCTCCTCCACTTTAAAGAAGGCATTACTCTTGGTATCTAATAGTTTTTTTCTTATCACAGCTTTTTAGTGTCAACACAGGCTTCTCATTGTCAAAGACTTTTCCTGAAGTCCCCATGGCACTTTGAGTTTTGTGCTGCTGCTGTTTCATTTGTTCTGTCTTTAGACTCTTCCTTCAGCCTGCTTAAATGATACACATAGTGGAGAACAAAACTGGAAAACACTGCATTTCCTGATTTTCCCCCCTAAGATGTATATGGACACTTTGTGTTGGATGGTCAAATACACGTATTGCACCAGAGTGGAGGTGGGTTTGTAGCATTAAATATGGAGCATGTGTGCTACAAACCCACTCTCCTGCTTCTGACTGTGTTATATAAACTAGCCTGTTGGCTTTATCAGATATTTTAAAATATGCAGTCTCACTTGCTCTACTCATCACTGGATCAGTACTTTCACAGTGCCATCCAAATTGGAGTTCACCCTTCTAAGGCTGCTGGGCTTAGAATAGTGTAACTCTGCTTATGATGGCACTGTTAGTGTTCTGTAGATCTCTTCTGTATCTTCTGAAAACAGTCTGAAATAAATATGATCCTGTTTTTTTCAGGTCTTCACACTCTGTTTTGACTGATTATGTAACCAGGTTCTTCACAAAGGAGGTAGGGCTTTCTGTATTGTAATAATCATACTTCTGTTTCTTTTGTCTTAGTTTCAGATGTGCCTGCGTATCTTCTTTTACTAGTTGTTAGAACATAAGAACATAAGAACATAAGAGATGCCAATGTTGGATCAGGCCAAAGGCCCATCCAGTCCAACACTCTGTATCCCACAGTGGCCAGAAATACCAGTGCCATCAGGAGGTCCACCAGTGGGGCCAGGACATTAGAAGCCCTCCCACTGTTGACCCCCCCCCAAGCACCAAGATGACAGAGCATCACTTGCCCCAGACTCCCTATCTATACCTTGTGGCTAATAGCCACTGATGGACCTCTGCTCCATATGCTTATCTAATTCCCTTCTGAAGCCGTCCATGCTTGTAGCTGCCACCACTTCCTGTGGCAGTGAATTCCAAGTGTTAATCACTCTTTGGGTGAAGAAGTACTTCCTTTTATCCGTTCTAACCCGACCGCTCAGCAATTTCATGGAGTGCCCACGGGTTCTTGTATTGTGAGAAAGGGAGAAAAGTACCTCTTTCTCTACCTGCTCTTTCCCATGCATAATCTTATAAACCTCAATCATGTCACCCCTCAGTCGTCGTTTCTCCAAGCTAAAGAGCCCTAAGCGCCTTAACCGTTCCTCATAGGGAAAGTGTTCCAACCCTTTTATCATTCGAGTTGCCCTTTTCTGCACTTTTTCCAAAGCTATAATATCCTTTTTAAGGTGTGGTGACCAGAACTGCACACAGTATTCCAAATGAGGTCGCACCATTGATTTATATAGCGGCATTATGATATTGGCTGATCTGTTTACAATACCCTTCCTAATAATCCCCAGCATAGCATTGGCCTTCTTTATTGCAGTCACACACTGTCTCGACATTTTCAGTGAGTTATCTACTACAACTCCAAGATCTCTCTCTTGATCAGTCTCTGCCAGTTCAGACCCCATCAACGTGTATTTATATTTAGGATTTTTGGCTCCAATGTGCATCACCTTGCACTTGGCCACATTGAACCCCATTTGCCATGTTGACGCCCACTCGCCCAACTTTGACAGATCCCTTTGGAGTGCCTCACAATCCTCACTGGTTTTCACCACCCTGAACAACTTCGTATCATCCGCAAATTTAGCCACTTCACTGCTTGGCCACGCCCAGCAGGAACTCATTAGCATAATAGGCCACACCCAACAGCAGAAACTCATTAGGATTGGCTACATTAGGGGTATGTGACCTAACATGCAAAGGAGTTCCTGCTACAAAAAAAAGCCCTGGGTTTTGACAACAAACAAGGTAAACAGAATAAGAAGGGAAAGGTGGGTGTGGCTGGATGACCACACTTCTGGTAACATGGAGGTGCGGCCTAATGTGCTATTGAGCTGTGCTGTCAGGGCCTAATATGCTAATTAGTTTCTGCTGTTGGGTGTGGCCTATTATGCTAATGAGTTCCTGCTGGGCTTTTTCTACAAACAGAGCCCTGGGAGGTGACACAAACCATGAAGAAGATATATTCGAATGTCAGTTCCTGGCTTCTGTCACAATTTTTTAGGAATTTAATGAAGCATCACAGGTTCTTTGGGGGGGGGGTATTAATTCCCAAAGGGTTATCATCTGGTCCATGACTGTACAGAATCTCCCACTTGAGCACCCATGTCTAGTCCTCATTTTTAAGGCAAAAGGTGCAGGAGGAGCATTCTCCAGGGACTATTTGCCCAATCCAAATCCCCCCCCCCATCTGCTTTTGCCCAGGAGAGGAAAAGTTAGTATTGGTCCATGAGGCAAAAGAACTCCAGGATTTGCATCAGGGAAATTATACAATTAACTAGGTCTTCTTTCCTTTCCTTGCTGCTGCCCTGATCTTAATGCCTCCAATGCTTTTGCCTCTCCTGGACCCCGTCTAAAATTTGCTTCAGCCTCTCACTGTGTTACTGTCCCTTCTTTCCCAGATCAGGATACTTGTTACATAGATGTGATTCTATCAACACCTCAAAATGTTGCTCTGATTGTATACTGTAGATAATGCTATCTTGGTGAAACTCTTGGAGACAGAAGTAGGTATCAGGGGATGTGTGTTGAACTGGTTCAGATATTTTCTCACAGATTCTGCAGACACTCCACGCTGCCCATTTGTTACCGGGCTTAATGTAAGGTATTGACGATCACACACAAAGCCCTGCATAGCTTTAGTCTTTCTTTAAAGCCCTATATGACCAGGGTCCAACATACCTGAGGGACTGCCTTTCCCCATACATATCCCAGAGAGCACTACGGTCGGGGGTGCAACATCGACTGGTTATGCTAGGCCCCCGGGAGGCTAGGCCCGTGGCTACTAGAGCCAGGGCCTTCTCAGTGGCGGCTCCTTACTGGTGGAATGAGCTCCCGGAGGAGAACAGGGCCCTGCGGGATCTTGTGCAGTTCTGCAGGACCTGTAAGACGGAGCTCTTCCACCAGGCCTTCCATTAGGAGCCGCCCACCACTACCATCAACGGCCACGAGTAATAACGGTGGCGCAGGCTGGCCATAGCTGAGATCGAGCCACACTACCCTGAAGAATTGGAGACCGCTGAGCGGAATGCTCTGAGCCCTGCATTTTAAAGCACGCCATCTTGTTTTAATAAATATCGTTGCACTTTCTTGCAATTGTCGATTGTTAAATGGTTTTAAATGCTGGATGTTTTAAATGTTTTAATTGTTATATGAGTTTTGGCACATTGAGGGCCAAGTAATGTGAGCCGCCCTGAGCCTGCTTGCAGGGAGGGTGGGCTAAAAATGCAATAAAATAAAAATAATAATAAAAAAATTATCTGCCAGACTGTCTCTCCACCTATGTTCCACCATGACAGCTTTGCTCATGGAGCAGAGGCTTCTGCAGGTGCAAAATCAACAACTGCCCATATACGTACTGTCTCTGTTGTGGCCCCCACCTTATGGAATGGCCTGCCAAGGAGGTCAGGAAGGTTCCCACTCTCCTGGCTTTCTGCAAACCATGCAAAACTGAGTCCTTTTATGCACGGACAGCTTACTGAAGATTTTCTGAGCAGTAAGCCTTTAAGCTTGACTTCAGATTCTGTTCCTGCTTTATGCACCAGTCTTTTCCCTCTAGTGCATTCTGCAGCTACAACAACACACACCCCTGCAGTTTTTCTAAATTGGAGTGGAATGTCACTTGTGACATGTGGGGGGTGGCATCCAAAGTTTTTTTTCTTAATTTATGCAACTGCCCTATTGCAGCTGTGCAGTAGCATCCAGCAAGCACCTTCCATTTAAATAGGCCAAAGACTTCTGTTTTTGCACCCTTGTTATGCTCAGTTGATTAATTTCATACTAGGAGTCATACTGAATTAGAAGAAGAAGAAGAAGAAGAAGAAGAAGAAGAAGAAGAAGAAGAAGAAGAAGAAGAAGAAGAAGAAGAAGAAGAAGAAGAAGAAGAAGAAGAAGAGATTAGATTTATACTCCGCCCTTCACTACCCAAAGGTGTCTCAGAGCGGTTTACAAACTCCTTTCTCTTCCCCTCTCCACAACAGACACCCTGTGAGGTAGGTGGGGCTGAGAGAGCTCTTGACAGAAACTGCTCTTTTTCAAGGACAGCTCTTATCAGAACTATGGCTCGCCCAAGGTCATCCAGCCAGGTGCAAGTGGAGGAGTGGGGAATCAAACCCAGTTCTCCTAGATTAGAGTCCGCGCACTTAACCACTACACCAAACTGGTTCATAAGAATATGATCAACCTTTGTGTTTACAACTTCCTCCACAACAAGCTATGTATTACACCAAGCTCCATGCAGAAGAAACCATAGAAAGCATTGTCAAGAAAAGCAAGCCAGAGGTCCCTGCATGCACAGCGAGCCTGGCTGGGCTGACCTCTTCTGCTGCCCACTTTAAAGTGGGTGGCAGGAGGCGGCAGCAGCACAGAGCTGCACATGCAGGGAGCCAATGGCAGGAGAGGTCAGCCCAGCTGGACTTGCTTTGTGTGCGGGGATCCCATGACTCCCCATACACGCAGCTCTGCGCTGCCTCCTCCCACCACCCAGTTTAAACCAGGAGGCAAGAAAGGTCAGCCCAGCCAGCTCACTGTGCATGCGGGGAACCCATGGCTCCCTGCATTCGCAGCTCTGCGCTGTCTCCTCCCACCACCCAGTTTAAACTGGGCAGTAGGAGAGGTCAGCCCAGGCAGGGTTGCTGTGTGTGCGGGGAGCTCTGGTTTGCTTTTCTTAACAATGCTTTCTATGGTTGCTTTTTTATGGAGCTTGATGTAATACATGTCTTGTCACGAAGGGCTAAAAACAAAGACTGTAAAGTCATTTTTTTGACAAGTGGCATGAGACTAGTGATAATCTCATATCACTAGAGTCATGTTGCTTGAAAAAAATTAATATGTAGGTGGGGGACTGGCCTACGAGGGGTGTAGACAGGACAGGGGGGGGAATCCAAGGAAGTCAGTATTCTTTTGTCTTACCTTCAGCTTGGATGTGAAGCAAGGGAAAAACCAGCACAAAAGCACTCTCAAAAAACCTGAGGAAACAGCGAACAGGAAGCGAACTGGGCACTGAAGTGAGGAGAAACAATGCAGAATGAAAAAGAAAACCCGACAGACATGCACAGTGAAAGCAAGGCAAAACACCTCCCCCCCCCATGTGACAGGTGTTCTATATGCCCCTTGGTCTGGCAGACTAGCAGAATTGAGATTCCGAGCAGAAATTTTGTATATGATTTAAAATTCTTCTCCTCATGTTACGCTAGACGGGTCGTGTACCTCTTAAAATGTTCCTGTGAATGTCTGTATGCGGGAATGTCGACTAGGACTATTAGTTGAGCATAGATCTTGTATTAAAAACTCACCCTTAGAATCACCCATGGTTCTACATCTCATCGACATGCAACATTCTCCTGATGATTTTCAATTTGTGATACTGGAAGTGCTTAAAACTCACCAATATACTTCCATAGATGTTCAAAAAAGGTTGCGACAATGTGAGGCATTTTGGATTTTTAAACTTAAAACTTATCATCCCCTTGGCCTCAACCAGGCATTAGAATTTGGCTGCTACTTACGAGTTGACTTATCATTAGAGTTTAGCTATTACTTATGAGCAGAAATAGTGTCTGGTCCTTTAATTTCCTGTAACTTTAAGAACCTGACTGCTATGGTGCCCAAACAGATACTAGCTACAGTACTTAAAGTCTCAAGATGCTGCTGACCACACCTTGAGGCTCACCGACTATATGAGAAAATGTTCCATTGGTGATCGGATGCCCGATTGAGACTGATTTAATACAAGATTATAACTCTTTAAATGGTGACATTGTGAGAGCATTCTTCTTTTCCTTCTTCTTTTTAGGTTTTTTGCCTATATATACTGCTTTGAAGGCTTCTGTACATTATGAGTGCTTTATAAAGGTATTTTTTGCCTTTTAATATAAGAGTATGGCGTTCCGTGCGCCTTGGTGTTTAGTCATGCCAGCCACATGACCACTGAAATGTCTTCGGACAGCGCTGGCTCTTCGGCTTTGAAACAGAGATGAGCACCACAACCCTAGAGTCGGATTCGACTGGCTTTTGAGCAAGGGAACCTTTACCTTTACCTATGGTTATAATTACAATACATGATAATAATAGTATGGCTTACTTGTAATTGTAGTTTGATGAAGTTTTTGAAGAAAAGCCATCGAAACGAAGATTGAAATACGGAGTCTTCATCTTTGTACTACTTATTCTGTACTACCTATGTACTTGTGCATTACATGATGTATTTTGCTATCACTGACTACATGTGGTTTCTTGTTACTCCTTGATAGTACAGTGTTATCTTGTTATATAAACGTTTTTCCTGCTATTTATATTACTCGGGCACTCTTTGGTCTGCGTTATTTATACAGGTAATAGAGTTACACTGTACAAAATTATTTACAAACTTACTTGGATAAATGATTAGGTACTGTGGTCTATACTGCCGTGTGTAGCTTATTGTAAATAGGATTTTTGCACCGCTTCACGTGTCATTAATACTTACGTTATGCCTCAGATCTTTCTAGTTGGTTCCAGACTTCTACAATCTTGATGCATTGTTTATTGAATGTCCCATTTTGTTGATCGTATTGATTTACTATGTGTAATCTACCTTGAGTCTCTGTGGAAAAGGTGGACTATAATTAAATAAATAAGTATCTGTTGGACTTTGATAAATCTCTGAAGCTTGAAAGGATGGTAATTTTATAAATCAGTACCTGTCATAGGGTAAGTAGAACACAGACTAGAACTTTTGTCATTCTGCTAAATTTGTACAAAATCCTCTACTGGCATAAAGGACTATGAATACTTCTGATCCTTTTAAATTGCCAGTGATTTCCCCCCCAGTCAGCACTAGAAAATATAGTTGCTTTGTTATATTTTTTGAATGGGACTGATGATCCATTCCCTAAGATCTTCACAATTTGACTGTATACTACAGTTTTATCCTGTATGACTGCGTTTTTTAAAAATGGAATATTGCCTTGACCTTGAAACACATCTTTGAAAATAGCATACATCCATTTCTCTTTGTCAGCTTCTGTTCTATTAAATTAACTTCTTAGTACCAAATTTAAATCAGTGTGATCTGTGTATCAAAATCTGCAAGTAGACTTGAGCTGTCTTGTCTTTACATATGTAATCAAGATTATATTTACTAAATATTTGCAGTCTTTTCACTGTATAGGTTTCTCAACTCGTATATAAATATTTGATTTGTTCAAACTTGCAGTGGTTCAAACTTACATGTTTTAAAGACATTGTGTTAGCTTGTACCTTGCATTTTTAAAAATGCATTGTTTTATGATCACATATGAAACATTCCACAGCCTACTTTATATATTTAAAACATTTATTAGCCACCTTTGTTTCTAACGGTGCTCAAGGTAGTCTACAGCAGAGATAAAACATAAAAAATAAAATACATTAAAAACCTAAAAAGTCAAAATTTAAAATCACAATTCAGAGGTTTAAACTAAATCCTGTGGGGTTAGGGAGACAAAAATTAAAAGCCTGATATGATGCCAATAACTGGAGATAAGAACACTAAAGATGTTCAGGAAGGGGCATATATGCAGAGACCCATTAATTTGCAGTTACGAACAGAAACTAAACACTCGGGAGACATAAACCATGGATTCCAATATCTCTACGCTAATGCACAGAGTATGGGAAACAAGCAGGGGGAACTTGAGGTCCTTTTCTCTTTGTGACCTAATAGGCATTTCCAGGGCTATTTTTGGGCAGGAACGCACAGGAACAGAGTTCCGGCTGGCTCCCAAGTTGGCCACGCCCAGCAGGAACTCATTAGCATAATAGGCCACACCCAACAGCAGTATGTCAGGGATGTATATACCTGTGAAGAAATACATGAATCTGAGCATGGAAGGTCAGTTGAGAGTCTCTGGCTAAAAATAAAAGGGGTAAGAAATGATAGTGATATTATGTTGGGGGTCTGCTTTAGCCCACCAAGCCAGGCTGTTGGCTTTGATGGGACACTCCTAGGCCAGATCCAAATGTTTTCAAAGAGATGGGATATGGTGGTTGTGGGATATTTCAATTACCTGGATATCTTTTGGAAGTCAAACTTTGCTAAAAATGAAAGGTCTGATAAATTCCTGACTTGTCTTGCTGACAACTTCATTTTCCAGAAGGTGGAGAAGGAAACAAGGGGGTCTGCTATCTTAGACTTGATTCTCACCAACAGGGAAGAACTGGTTGATGAGGTGAAAGTAGTGGGCACCCTGCAATTTCGGAATTTAAGATCTTGGGAAAGGGAAAAGCTGTTCACAGACCTATAGGTTGGACTTCAGAAAAGCTAATTTTAGCAAACTTAAAGTTATGCTGGGTAGAATCCCATGGTCAGAAATACTTAAGGAGAAGGGAGTTAAAAAGAGGCTAATTGTTATGTTTTCTTAATACTATTGTATTATACCAATAAAATGTTATTGGGAAAAAAAGAGGAGTGGGAGTTTCTTAAAAGCAAGATATTCAAGGCACAGTGACAAATAATACCAATGAGAAGGAAAAATGGGAGGAACCTAAAGAAGCCAGGGTGGCTCCATAAACAACTTTCTAAAGATCTGAGAATTTAAAAAAAGACTCATTTAGGAAATGGAAGGAGGAAAGGAGGACGATTTAAGCAAGGATGTAAACAAATAGCCAGTGCTTGTAAGGAGAGTGCTAGAGAAGTGCTAGAGCTCAGTATGAATTTACACTAGTGAGATATGCTAAACACAACAAAAAAACGTTCTTTGGTTATGTTCGGAGCAAGAAAAAAGAACAAGGAAGTGGTAGGCCCGTTGTGGGAGAGGAAAGTTAAATTTTAACAGGTGATGAAGAGAGGGCAGAGAGGGCAGAACTGCTCAGTTCCTAGTTTGCCTTGGTCTTCTCTTGCAAGGGAAATAGTGCTCAACCTGGCAAACATGATGAGGGAAGGGAGTTGCAATGTAGGGTAGGCATAGGGGTGGTACACAGGGGTCATTTAGTAGAAACAGAGGTGCAGGATCTCATTAGTATAACTCATTAGCATAACTTATATACATATACTCACCAAGCATTCCAGGGCTGCTTTAGTCTAACAAAGGAAGGGAACAGTTAACCAACAGCCAGAATCCCATCTCGAAGTGATCCTGCCTAACAGGGCTGACTGGCATAAAGGTGAATGGGATGTTTCCTACACACATGCCCGGCCCCTTTCCTAGAGAACCCATTCCTCTACTCGAGCTTTTGCCATGGGCAGATCAAACCAAGATCAGGGTTCAGAAGACGTTTCTTCAAGCCCCGGGACCATAGAGGAAGGAGTCAGCTTGCAGGTGTTTTGCCTGTCCTTTTGCCTGTCCAAAAACTATTGGCCCAAGAAAATCTGCTGTGAATTCCCTGACTTCGCAGGGTGTGTGTGTTCTCTTGGGTGAGCCCACCCTGGTGCGACTTTTCAGCTGAGAGAGGCAGGGGGAAACTAGCAGGGGGGGGCTCACCTCCTGAACTCCTGTGCCGTTGTCTTCCACAGTCTCCGCCCCTTCGCCCTGAGGGACTTAATAGAGTTCCAAAGGGCCTCTAATCCCATTGGGTGCCCAGCCAGCCCTCACTCCACAAGTGCAGCTGCCGCACACAGTCCACTCCCCTCGCTGGCTTGGCAGCAGGCAGGCAAGGCAACGAAGCAGCGGGTGGCACAAGCAAAGGTGGGACGCCGGTGGGCCCCTCGGTCCTGGGTGGCAGAGGCTGCGGAACGGCGCTGTCTGGGGTCTGAGTGCTGGGGTGGGCTGAGGTGGAGAGAGCCGAGCCGAGTGCTGCACTTTGCCTCTGTGAATGTGCCACTCTGGGTGCCATGGTGCAGCAGGAGCGAACGGCTCTGACTGCGGCACTGGAGACAGCCTGGCTGTCTGCACTGGGGAGGAGGAGGATGGGGGACTTCCTCCAGATGCTCTTGGGCTACCTGGTGGCAGCAGACCTGGTTGCCCGACTGTGTTGGGCACAGGAGAAAGGTGGCCCACTCAGGCCTGGGCGGGCAGGCCAGGAAAGGTGGCGGGGGGGGGGGGGGGGGGAGGTCAGAGACTGAGAAGTACCTGGAAGCTTCAGAAACACCAGCTTATGTGTTATGAAAGGGACGGTACATAAACACCTAGTTTCTCCAAGTAAAATTAAGTCCCCAGCGCCAGATGAATTGCATCCAAGGAACTTGCTGATGTAATTTTGGAGCTTCTGTCCATTAAGAACCCTTGGAGAACAGGTGAGATGCCAGAAGACTGGAGGCAGGCAAATGTTGTACCAATCTTCAAGAAGGAGGGAAAGGAGGTTCCAGGTAACTATTGACCTGTCAGTTTGACATCTATACTTGGAAAGGTTTTAGGACAAATAATCAAACAGTCAGTCCTTGACCATTTAGAAAGGATGGCTGTGATTACTAAGAGCCAGCATGGGTTCCTCAGGAACAAGTAATGTCAGACTAACCTTATCTTCTTTTTTGAAAGAATCACTACCTTGTTGGATTGGGGCAATGCTGAGGACATAGTTTATCTTGATTTCAGTAAGGCTTTTGCTGGTAACGGCCAATCATATTTTCTGCCTTATATCCAATAGCTGTACTGTAAATATTTACTTTGTATATAGTTAATGCAAATGATGGATCCTAGCTGCCTACTTTGTATTGGTTGCTGTTTAAGGTGGCTGTGGTTTTCATAGGCTTGCCAAGTCCCCCCAGGGGCGGGGAAAACCCCACCCCAGGGGCCCGTTCTCTGCCGCCGGCGGATCGGGCCCCGTGGGGAACTCCACCCTAATGTGCACGTCGCCCGGAAGTGACACGGGAGGTTTCCGAGGGAAAACTCTATGGTTTTCAGTCCCCCACTGCGGCTGAATTCATACTTGGCAACCCTAGGTTTTCACAAGTATAAATTGGCTCCTGTGTCTTTGGTTTGGAAGTTCAATAGAAGCATGTTGTTATGGAAAAAAACCTGCCTAATCTCAATACTTAATAATCTGTACATAAATCACACATGGATCTATATTCCTTGAACCAAATTATCTGTGATTGGTCCTCTAAAGTATAAGACACAGAGGGCTTATATGAATTGAGGCCATGGTTAGGCAGATGAAATCTCCAGCTCCTTGCTGTTGCAGCAACAAGAGGAAAATGGGGTTTTCCCCAAAAATGTGAGGTAAGAAGGAGAAAACTTTGGGTTTGCACCTGATGAGGAAAAATCTACTGCAGAAAATTTCACATAACGCACAGTTTTAAATATGTCGATGCAGGGAAATTCACTACCACAGAAATGGTCCCAGTCTCCCTTGAGACTGATCCGGAAGTTTCAACTGGTCCATAATGCAGCAGAATGTGTTCTCACAGGAACACCCTTGAAAGCACATATACAACCGGTGCTCCACCAGCTGTACTGGCTTCCAGTTGAGTACCAGGTCAGTGCTTTGAAGCCCTAAGCAGTCTGGGACGAACATACTTTCAGGACTGTCTCTCCCTGTACATCCCCCAAAGGGCATTACGCTCTATAGATCAACATCTACTGGTGATCCCCAGCCTGAAGGACGTCCACCTAGCTTCAACAAGAGCCAGACCTTTTCCAGCTCTTTTTTTTTTAAACTACATACTACATAGGGCAGAGAACATGGAAACACTAACTAAAACATACAGCTAAACAGGGATCTGGTATGATACAAATTGCTTATTTCAAAATTTCCCTTAGCTTTAACATTGTAGAAGATGAAGAGTGAGATTAACTGTTTCATATATATTTCAGTACAAACCATATAGGCCAAATAAGTGCACTCTGATATATTAAACTTGATAATATTAAACTTTTAGAATTGATTCATTTTTACTTCTTTCCCCCCTTTTCCCCCTTGGACTTATCTTTATCATAGTCCCATCTGACTTTAAGACGTTTGGAGGCGGCTTCTCCCATATCAGATTCAGAGTCTGGGGAGCTGCCCGATGTACTGCTACTGCTTCCTGATCTACTTCCGCTGTCCACTTCTTCTGCGTTGTTGTCCTCCACTTTTCCTTTCTTTCTCTGTTTTTTGATGCTGCTTCCAAAAATGCTTTAGCTTTAGCAACAGAGTCTATTTTTTTCTTTTTTCTCTTTGAAGTTGAAGATAAGTCCCTCTGGTAAAATCCATCTGTAGGGAGCAGTGTTCCCTCTAAGCTGAGTTAGTGTGAGCTAGCTCACAGTTTTTTAGCCCTTGACTCACACATTTTTGTCTCCGCTCAGGAAGGATGGCTCCAGAGCAAACTAATTTATGTAGTATCCGAATCGCTCGCTCACAACTTTAATGCCAGTAACTCACAAAGTAGAATTTTTGCTCAAAAGACTCAACAGCTTAGAGGGAACATTGGGGGAGTGGAATTTTTCTGTTAAAAAGTTGTCAATTTTTTATATTGTTGTCTCTTCTTTCTTATCTCAAATGGAATGTCTTTTAAAATTCTCGTTTCTTCGCCTTTGATTTTTAGAGTAATCCCATTGGTCGCTTTAAGTATAATATCTCTGGTAGATCTCTTGGAGAATTTCACAAATATTTCATCAGGTAGTATATTTTTCTTGATGTAGTCTGGATAAGTCTGATATACCACATCCATTTTACTTTGTATAAATTCTGCTTTAAAGTCTACTACCTGTGCCAGGGCGTTGCTTAAAATCTCCTTGAAGTTTCCCCCTTTTTGTTCTGGGATACCTTGAAATCTCAGGATATATGATGATTTTTCCATTTGTAGTTGTAACAGCTATTGTTTATCAGAAATTTTCTCTTTTTCCACTGCCTCCAGTCTCTGATTCAATGCTTTTGTCTTAGCATCAACTTTTCTCAAAGACTTTGCTGTGTTCTCTGTTTTTATATTGATTTCTTTTAGCTGTTTTTGGAGAGTCTCAAAATTGTTATTAAGATGGGTCATCTGGTCCAGTAGAGGGTGCAATGCAGTGGTTAGCATGTTTGGAAAGTCTATGGTTACTTCTGGTTTGGAAGCCGATACTGCTGAGCTAGCAGTTCATGAAGGAGAAGGTCTCACTTTCAGCGCCATTTTTTTCAGACCAATGTGACATTGTTTACATTAGGAGAAAGTTCAAAAAAGTCTCTTTAGATTTGTTAAATCTCGCTCTTTGATCAATCTGCACTCTATTTGTGCTATATAATGCTTTCCAGTCAGCTTTCCCCCTCTGCCTTTTAAAGTTGCTTCTTTTTTTCCCTCCCAGGATGAGTTCAGCTCAACTCCCTCCGCTTTTAAGTTGAGGATTTGGGGGCAACTGTCCGCTTAGATTTTTGTCTGATTTAAAGGCACATGGACTCATGCTTCATTGGCTGCTTGCTTCAATAAGGTAGGGAAGATTTTAAAATGCTAGATCTCCTGTTCACTTGTCCTGGTGTGTGTCTCAGTCACTATTGCTGGTCTCGCAGTGGTGGGACCTATTGAGGCAAAGAGGAGCCTCAATGCCTCAGCCATGGCCTCGGGAGTGGCACCTCTCACACCCCAGGCTACAAGCCCCCTCTGAGGGCTTTAGGGGGGACCGGAGACGTCCGGTACCCCTCCCATCCACTTCAATCACGGATCACGTTCATCGGAGCTTGATGAAATGCACCTGTCAGCGATTCGCCAAAACCGGAAACCACCTTTTCCAGCTCTTGAATCAGCCTGGTGGAACAATCTCCTGAGTGAGATCCGGGCCCTGGAGGACTTAATAGAGTTCCACAGGGCCTGTAAAATGGAGATGTTCCACCAAGCCTATGGCTGAGGCAGCGCAAATCCAAACTGTATTGGCCTCCCCTTGCTCTGCTGTTCTATTGCTCTGTTCCATCTGCATTGTTTCCATATTGCATTGATTTCATCTGCCTGTCCCTCCTCAGCTGTAGTTACATCTACCTGCACACATACATGGAGCCTCTGGGAGCAGATGAATTATTGGTGCCATTAACAGTAATTCAGTAGTATAAATTGAGATATTGATTTTAAACTATTTGTTATGTTCTAATTGGTTGTATTATGTTGTTTATGTACTGTTGTAACCCGTCCTGAGCCTGCTTGCAGGGGAGGGCAGGCTAGAAGCCAAATCCTATATATATAATTGCCCTAACGTGTTAGCACTTTCCAGCTCTCCCATTGGCTGTGCTGTATGCTCTATCAGCCATTGGCCCATCAACCATCACTCAAGAGTACCTGCGTGCCATTGGCTGGGTGTTGGGTCCACTACTCTCCCCCACCCTCTGCTGGCTTGGCCACTTTCCTGACAGATTAACTGCCAAAATGGCTGTCTCTCCTGATAAAGACACTTCTGCTTGGTTCCTCTGGCTGGCTACTGAGGTGAACTACTGGCTCTCAAACCATTCTCTTACCTTCCTGCTGTGGGGCTAACTTTCCCTTCAGTGGCTATTGCTAGGCAACCAAGCTTGGTTTTGTCAGTAAAAAGGCAAAAATAGGAGGCCCTTTCCAGGCATTTGAGGGGAATTCATTGGGGCCAGTCCTGACTAGGGTTGCCAGCTCCACATTGGGGAATTCTTGGAGATTTTGTGGTGGAGTCTACAGAAGCCAGAGTTTGGGGATGGGAGAAGCCTCAGCTGAATAGAATGCCACAGAGTCCACCCTCCAAAGCAGTTATTTTCTCCTGGGGAATCATTGCTGCCCATCTCCAGGGGAGGGCTGGAGATCACTCAGAATTAAAACTGCTCTACAGATGGCAGAGATCAGTTCCCCTGGAGAACACGGCTGCTTTGCAGGGTGGAATCTGTGTCCTGATACCCTGCTGAGGTTGCTTCCATCCTGTTTGGGTGTGGAAGAAGACTGTACTTTTCCTAGGAAGAGGCTCCAGGTGTTGTGGGGAGATGGAAAGCTGAAGTCAGAGGGGTAAATAAAGGTAGGTTGATGGTTGGCTGGGAAGGATAGGGTTGCCACCTCCAGGTTGGGAAATTCCTGGACGGGGGAGCCTGGAGAGGGTGGGGTTTGAGGAGGAGTGGAACCTCAGACAGGTATAATGCCATAGAGACCACCCTCCAAAACAGCCATTTCCTCCTAGGGAACCATTGCTGCCAATCTCCAGGGGAGGCCTGGAGATCACTCAGAATTACAAATTCTCTTCAGATAGCATAGATTAGTTCCCCTGGCGAAAACGGTAAGTTCTGTGTCATTATATCCTGCAGAGGTCACCAAAGCAAATTGATGCTGGATGCCCAAGGCCAGGGAACCAACCCAGAGCCTCTTTATAGAGCTCATTGTATTTATTTCCACAACGGGCCTTATTCCTAGTAAATAAAGAAATCACATGTAGCTGTGATGCTCCAGCTATTCCTGACATATCTTTGATAAAACTGTAGCAATCCGGGAGAGGGTTGAGGCGATGCACAATGTCATTTCTAGTTAAGTGTCCAGAAGTGACTTTCAAGCATCACATGTGCCCTGCCACCCCAGCTCCCCCAAAGTCATAGTGCTGGGGAATGTATACTTTGCGTGATCTGATAAATGGTTCCCTCAAGGTTATGTAAATAGTAGTAAAAATAACAAGCACAATACAAGGGTTGTGGGTTTAAAGTACCGGGAGGAGGCATTTCTGAAAACAAAACAGAAGCAGGAGAAGGGGAGAATTAAACCTTTTCTTTTCCAGTGCCAATACACCAAAGGATCTATTGATGGATCCCAAACAACACATGTAGTTTGGTCCCAAGGTCTGGTGAAATATTTGTGCTTTTTATATGCAACATTTCTTCTGGGTACACATATACTTCAAATATATTCATCATTTTTTTCATAGCTTGCATTGTCATAAAACAGAAAAGTCTTGAATAATTCTCTTACTTTCTTTACCTGATCCATAAAGAAACAGTACTGATTGAAGGCTATTATCTTCGTTATCTGCTTTGTCTGAAATGTTTGTTTGCAGTTCTAAGCAACATTTAGTTTTTTAAAAAATTCCCTGGAGGCACCAGTAGGCCTATTATTTGCTTCATTGTTTTACTTTCAGTTTCTCTTCTGACACTACATATTTGCAATTGCAAGATGCCACAAGAAATTGAGGTGTGTAACAAACGAACTTTAATATTGTTCTTGACTGGTATTCCCCAGAATTGCTTCTGTCTAGGCACAAACTCAAAAAAATACTGTGGTTCTTATCAGTATACGCTATCTTTAAGGCTCTATAACCTTTATAAATGGATAAATGGATGTGGAGTGTTTTTTTGTCTAGGTCTATGTGCCAAGTTCATCTACCAAACAGCAGACAACAAATTTGTTAACAAAGCATTTATTTATTATTTATTTTAAAATATTTTACTCTTACTCTTTGGAGTAGACATGGGAAAATTTGCTCTGGATTTCTGCTGATACAATTTTAAAATGAAATACTGGGTTTTGCAGCAGATTTTATGAACATCTGGCTTCAGTAACTCTAAGGAGTAAATTGGTTTATTTAAAATTAGCATAACATTCTGAAATGCATTATTTTTACAATATACTCAGTAAATAACTGCATTAGTCATACAATGCTACAAAGATTGACTTGTTCTAGCTAATTCCTACAGGGCTTTTGGCAGTTTTAAAAGATGTCTTGTGATTCATTTCACATTTGTTAATAGAGAGAGATCAGACTAAACATCCTGAAGAAACACACAAATGAGCCACCATCTTTTCATATAACAAAGCTAAAGTAATATTACATCTGTGTACATCAACATTATGATTTTTTAGAGTTCTGGTTAAAGTTCAACTAGATCATATTGTTGTTGTTGTCTACTGAGTTTAAATATGAATAATTAACCACAAATCCTAAAGCCAATCTCTACATTACTTAGGATAGCAACTAAGCCACATGCCACTGTCATCTGGAGATACACCTGTATAAATGTGTGTCAATGCAGCTGTGCTAGAGGAGTGTCAAAAATGGGCAACACCAGGAATGGGGGGGCAGGGGCAGAGGACCTAGTCAGTACCCCAAGCTCCCTGAGACACCTCCTGCTGAGGCACCAACATAACAGTATTCCAACAAAAACACTGGTGTGAATATAAACACTCTCACTGAATTCAGTGGAAATGAAAAAGAACACCCCCTGCCTTCCTGCTGCCACACCTACACGGTAATTATGTGACTTTAGATGTTGACTGAAATTCTAGAGAAATGCATTATATGCACAGTTCAGACATCCTGCAAAACCCATCATCTGTTTTAACTATAGTTGGAAAATACTATGGTTATGGGTAACTGTAGGTATGGGTAACTAGCCCCCTGCACATTTGCCCCATAAGCCAGCATGGGGGCAATTCATATATTTGAACTATTGTGCCCTGGGGATGATGAGGTGCTGCCCCTCCCCATCACCACACTTCAGACAGCAAGACCAAATAGGAGTACTGTTTTTCTAGATATCACACTTCAAGCATTCAAAATATAAG
>NW_015165899.1:220896-225199 GCF_001447785.1 Gekko japonicus
TTCCCTACGCTAGGTACTTTATGTAGGACAGGCTAGCTGGTAGAGCCAGCATGCTGTTGTTGTTAAGAACGGTGGACTCCAATGTGGAGACCTGGGTATGATTCCCCACTCCTCCACATGAAGCCTGCAGGGTGATCTTGGACTAGTCACAGGTCTCTCAGAACTCTTTCAGCCCCACCTACCTCACAAGGTGCCTGTTGTGGGGAGAGGAAGGGAAAGGCAATTGTAAGCCGCTTTGAGACTCCTTAAGTAGAGAAAAGCAGGGTATAAAAACCTGTTCTTCTTTTTTTTTTGACTTGAAATTGCAGTGGTATAAAGTTTAGCATTACCTTAATTTTCATGGTTGGTTCTTCTCTCCATTATCTCTGGCTCTGTGGACAAAATGGAGTCCACAGGTAAAAGCTTATCCTGCATGGTATGTGCCCATCTAAAGGAGGAGAATAAGGGTAAAAAAGCTTCTTCCTTGAGTCCTGAGAATTTATATTGGGCCTTGGAGGGTCTGTCCCAGCTGGGGGTCATTTGGATCTTCCTGCCCCAAAAGGAAGGGTTTTCTTTTTAGCTAGTCTCTGTCCCTGACCTGGCAGCAGGGTGGGTAGTAAGCCATTATCCTGCTTTGGCTATTGCTATTAGCATAACTAACAATGCTCTGTACTATGGGCTTGATGGCTTCTTTCTTTAATCACCTTTCTACTAGCGACTAACCTGCAAAAATGGTCCTGTATATGGACAGAGAGCAGGCCCAATAATTAAAATTTAGGGGTGAATTATTGGGTGGAGAGCATTTCTCCACACTAGCCGTAAGCTTTGTTCCCAGCTACCTCAACAGCTTCGTTCATCTGATCAGGTCCTTCCACAGGTGCCACTTTATGAAATGGCCTGCCTGATGAGGTCAGGACGGCTCCCACTCTCCTGGCATTCCACAAACAATGTGGAAGTGAAAAAGAGGGCATTCAGGAGAGCATTTTATTCAGGAGGGCATTTTTAGAAAGGTAATAGAAATGGTTTGGGAAGATGTTTTAATATATGGAAAGGGGCTATACTGCTATATATAGTATGTACTATCGGTTGCTATATGTATTATCCCATTGTGACCAACTGGGCAGCCCCACATGGCCCAAATGCCAGTAGGCACTCCTGATGGCCTGGTCAGAAGTAAACATGGGGCAGGGCAAATCCTGGTTCTCTGGGCTTTCAAAAGCCAGTGATGGGCTGACAGGATGGAAGCTGGGGGTAAAGTCTCAGCAGCCAAGAAGGCCCAGGGCAGCAGAGGGTTGAGATAGGCTTACCAAGTGGCGGCGGGGGATTCGCAGGTCTTCACAGGATCCCTGCCGCGGGGACGGCGACACGCGTTGCACCCGCCGTCGCCAGGATGTGACGCTACGCGTTGCTCTGGCAACGGGACTCCAAACAGCCCCGTTGCCAGAGCGACGCGTTGCGTCACATCCTGGTGACGGCGGTACAACACGTATCGCCGTCCCCGCGGCAGGGATCCTGTGAAGACATGTTGATCCCCCACCACCCCTTGGACAGCCTAGGAGAGGAGGCCTCCAGAGGCCCAGACAGTGAGACAGCCCCCAGCACAGCCTGAGAAAGCCCTGGGGAGCTAGAAGAGTCCCGGAAGGCCTGGGTCAGACTGGAAAGGCTCAGAGAGCCCCTGGAAGGGCCGGATCTACCATTAGGCCAACCTAGGTGGCAACCTAGGGTGCAGACATCAGCAGCCAGGCATGTCATTCGAAGCCACCCACCGCCACCCGTATAAGTCTATATGCCGCCGCCAGCCACAATAAACCCTGGCTGCTCCGCTCGCTGTGAAGACTGTTATATGCCCAGTTTATGAAACACTTTGTACTCTGCCACTGACTAACAGGTTTAATTTAATAGGTGTACTTAGCACTTCCATGGTGCATATGTTAAGTGCCATTTATGATTCTAACATCATGAATGTTTTCAGGTATTAACTTTGGTTCATTTGTGACTGTTGTTTGGATGCATGCTGGGAAGATAAAATGCTGAAGCTTGTGACCTTGCTTGATATGGCCAGCTGTAACCGCGCATGTCCCTGATGTCAGTTAGCTTGCGTTAGATGGAAACCATACTACATGATGTACCATATCTGTTACATTAGATACTTTTTATCACTTCATAGCCTGGGAAGCAGAAGGCCCATTGTTCAACTGAAGGAGGTATATTTTTGGCTGAGAAAGTCCAACCTACAGGCCTGGACCCAATCAGAATGGTGTGATGGATATATGACAAAGTTTGATGGAACCAATAATTATGATTTATTTCTAACTGTCATAGGGGGTATAAAATTTTATGTCTCCCATTGTAACCTTAGGGAGAGCTGTGGGATCCAAAACCTTATTGTATCTGCACCTTCCTCCTTTGTTGATCAATAAAGTATGAGATCTGATTCTGCTCTACAGGATTGTACTGAGTGTTTTCTCAGATTGGGCTGGGGAAACACACACACTCAGACAGGATTGTTTTCTGTACATCAAGACTAAGGTCAACAGTTGTCGCTTCCTCATTCCCAGCATGCAAAGAGCCGCGCTCCACCAGCTCTCAGCAGCGACTCTGCCTCGCCGTGTCTGAGGCTTCCTCCCCCCCTGCAGCCCCATGCCTCCCCCGGGCACGGAGGCTCCCATCCAGCTTTGTTCCCCACGAGGCTTTCATGGGAGCCTTCTCTGACGTTACATCTGTCTACGTGGAAGAGGCATTCGAAGGGCCAGCCCTGGAGCTCCATCTCCAAGTGGAGAAGAAATCAGACCAGGTTTGTCTCCCCAAGGAGCAACAGGAGGGGCATCTCTGCTTTAACGTGCCCTCCCCCGGCACGCCGTGCCTCCCACTCTGAAGCTGAAAAGAAGAAGAAGAAGAAGAGGAGATTGGATTTATACCCCGCCCTTCACTACCCAAAGGAGTCTCAGAGCGGCTTACAAACTCCTTTCCCTTCCCCTCCCCACAACAGACACCCTGTGAGGTAGGTGGGGCTGAGAGAGCTCTTGACAGAAACTGCACTTTTCAAGAACAGCTCTTATCAGACCTATGGCTTGCCTTAGGTCATCCAGCCAGGTGCAAGTGGAGGATTGGGGAATCAAACCTGGTTCTCCCAGATTAGAGTCCGTACACTTAACCACTACCCCAAACTGGCTCCTAGAAATCAGCCAAGGCTGCACTCCTTCTCACGCTGTTCAAGGGCAGGAAAATGGTGAGTGTGTTGGACTGCCAGGCTGGAGAGACCCAAGTGCAAATGTCCACCCAGAGATGAGTCTCGTTGTGAGACCATGATCTGGTTCCTGGCTTTTCCTCTAAGCAACCTCACAGGGCTGTTGTGAGGATAAAATGGGGAAGGCAGAAACAGGTTGCCCTGAGCGCCTTGGAAGAAACCCTGAGATTTAAACAAACAAAAAGAGGGATATTGAGATCTGGAGCAACCCGGAATAAACCTTGCCTCAAAATTCCTGTAAAATTCAAAGCTAGGCAGAGAGCCCCCCCACCCCCCGCGTGGCCTGAACATTTGCTAACGGTCCATAGGACTTTGTTGCCATTTTATGCGTTTATATTTTATTCCTGCTTTTCAATCAGAAGAGTGGTTCCCAGAAATTACACACACACACACACACACACTACAATTAACATTCACTGCAAAGGTTCCTTGGGGAGGAAAGGCTTTTCTTAAGAATAACCCAGCACCTTCTGCCCAATTCAGACTGTGTAGAAAATGAGGAAGAGAATGTGGCGAGGGGCTTTTTTACTTGAGTCCATCATCCCTCCCTGTTCACAGAAATCTGTTCCATGGTGTAGAATACTGGCTTTCTTCTGCTGCCAATCTAACAGAAACCCCCCCCCTTGAATTTTTTTCCATGTGGAGAGAGATATCAAACTCTTTTCCCTCCTTCTCCCATAAATTTCAACATCACAATTAACAGGATTTTTCAAAATGCTTTGTGATTTGAGTTTTTCTGTTTGAGAGAGAAAACCAGAGATTGTATTGCTTGTTCTCACAATTAAAAAAAAGAAATTAGCGATTTCAAATTTTGTATTTTTCATTCCTCCTAAAATGCATTTATGTTTGAAAATTGATGGGTGCACGGGGGGGTGGGGGGCAGAAGGTAGCATTGCCTAGTGTGCCAAAAAAAAAGAAGGAATCAGTGGGAACCAGCCCCAAACAAAGGAACAGGGAACCTGGTCTGAGGCCACAGGGAGGTGTGACACATGTAATTTCTGCACTGTTTAACATGCCATGTTAATACCTATGCTTTGTTTCAGCTTTGTTTTCTACACAAGTACTTTTCCTAAGTGA
>NW_015165899.1:226807-230504 GCF_001447785.1 Gekko japonicus
AAAACTTCATCAAAATTTGATTGTCTAAGTTTGTCACTTTCAATGTACAGAATGCTCAGTGCGGACAACCTCTCTTGAGACATCGTGGCCCTTAATTAATTTTTAATTCTTTTGAGTCTTGAAAAACTCCTCTCTCTCGAGCAGTTAGTAACCATAAAGCTAAGAAATAGCCGCAAGATTGCTTCCACATTAGGAAAGGCCATCTGAATTTTTTCCTTGTATATAATTTGATAAAGGTCTGTATGAGACAGAGAGTGCTCTTCTGTAAGCCTATGGCTTTGTCTCACGTACAGGTGAAAGTGCAAAAGTTCATCAATAAGTTTCAGGTCAATGTCTTCTGGGAATGCTTCCATCAACAGTTCAACACCTTGCTGAATTTCTTGCTTAGATGCTGTCAGATTAGCAAGAATGGAAAACAAATGTGCAACATCACTGTACACACTACTTCTTTTTAAATTGGCTTCAAGGCCATCTAATAGAGGAATAAAGGATTTTATCCTAAACTTATCTCTTAAAGAAAGTGCATCTAAGGCATCAGGTGCACTTCTTTTTTTGCTTTGCCGTTCCCTTACTCTTTGTCTCCTTGTTTTGTAGTTAACATTTCGCAAGGTGGCTTTTGCTTGTTCCTCAAGCTCATCAAAATCTTCTCTAATTTTCCTTTAAAAATCCAGAACTGTACAAACTTGCACAAGAACTCAATAGCTTGAAGCCTGGTCTCCCCCTTCCCATTAACGTCAAAGTATGAATGACTGAGGGCATCAGTGATAGCACTGTAACTTTCCAAAACACCTTCTGTGGCTTTTGCGTGTGCGTCCCACCTAGTGTCTGACAAATATTTAGGCACTTTAGACTGAGGTAGCAAAAATGATTTTAGACCTGCTCATCTCTTTGTGGAGGATGAAAAGAAGGTATAAATTTCATTGATAATGCCAAAAGAGTTCACTGCATCAAGGCAGCAATCCACAGCTGAATGGCCCACCAGATTTAAAGAGTGACCTACGCATGGAATAAATCTTGCAAATATGTTTTTTCCCAATGATTTTTGCTGCATACCATTGTACTTACCAGTCATGTGTGCAGCATTGTCATATGACTGCCTGTGTCATTTTCTAAAGTCAATTTCAAGCTCAGTAGTGAAATAGTTGAATGCTTAATCAGCCATGCTTTCTCCTGAGTGGTCTTTTAGCTCAAGGAAAGTTGGCAAACCATCTTCACATGATACATATCTGATAATTAAAGTCAACTGATCAGTATGTGAGATGTCAGGAGTGGCATCTACTGAAAAGCTGAAATAATCAGCCTTTCTCACATCAGCCAGAATTGCATCCTTAACTTTTTTTTTGCCATGAGTTGAATCATTTCCTCACATATAGTTTTTGACAACCTAAGAGGGATTGCCTGATCCGGAATGTCCATACCGATTGATATGAGCAAGTAAAAATGGATCAAATTTTGCCACTATTTGTTCATTGTCTCCTCTGAATGATAAGCCTCATTCTACAAGAATGCATATTACAGCAATAATTCTCTCCATGACATGCCACCAGTACTGGTGTTCTGCTTTTATTTGCTCCCCAACTTCCCCTAGCTTGGAAGTTAACGTTTGCCCTCACTTCCTTGTTAGGTAGGCCAACATGGCATTCCTATGCTTCTCTGAGTTTTCATGAGTTTGGATAAGATGGGGGTTTTGCCAGTCATCAAACCCTTCAGTAGCTAAAGCTATGGGGAAAGATGCAAGGTTTGGAAAGAGCTTACAAATAAAGCAATACATCCGGCCTTTTGAGGGAGAATATACAAACCACTCTTGGCTATATGTTTCCCCATTTGCTTTTGTTGAATAAAAAAGAGCTTTTGTGCAAAACCTGGACTGCTTTTTGTACACTCGCTTGGAATTTGAAAATGGTCCACAAAGATGCAGAAGCTCTTATTGCTTCAATGAGTGGTTGATGCACGAAAGCAGTGATTGGTCTTAACTTCATTACCATAGCATTTTCAAGTATCTGTCTCTTGCACGTCCTAGCACCATTTTCAAATCTTTTACTCATGCTCAGATTAGAATCTTAAAATAAAAAGTAAAAGTAATCTTCAACTGGATAAACACATGGATCAGAGGTCCATCAGTGGCTATTGGCACAAGGTATAGATGGTTGCTGCTGAAGGGTTACAGAATTCAGTTTTCCACTGTGGCAAAACAGACACTCACCCTCAGCCCTGAAGGACTGAGTAGCCAGTTTGTGGCTCATGAGCCGCGCTTCACCTTCCCACTTCCTTGGTGGGCTTCTGTCACTCTTCAGTAGCTGCCACCACTCACTGACTTCCCTATGCCTTTCTTAAGGGGCAGTGAGACCCCTCTGGCTGACTCCTGGGGTTTGGAGATGAAAACCCCTAACTTTGGGCTTCTCCTGGAGGGTTGGCACATGCACATTTTGGGGCTTTTCCCCTCCCAGGACACATCTTAAGGCACTGGTAGTGGGCAGAACAGGGGAGACTCCATGATCAGAGCACCAGACTGGGGGTTTAAACAAAGAACAAAGATTTTATTGACTATTTACAAGTAACAGGATTTTAAACACAAAAAGGCACTTTAAATCAAACACAGAAAGGAAAACACCACTGAGCACAAATAAAATAAGACAAAACGCAGTTCCTGTGTCCCTGAACTGATCCCTATACTTATTTTCCCTCGGGATGAGATTCAGTTACCAACCTGCAGCCTGGCCTCCTGCCTTCTACAGGTAATTCTGGATCCCTCCAAGGATTCCTTCCCACTGTTGCCTTCCCTGATCCCCAAGGCCTCTCTCTGTCTGTGGGTAATCTGCAGCAAGAGCCTCCTGTCCTCTCTGAGGGTTGCAGGACAACTCCCCCCTCCCAGGCTGGCTGGAGCATTTATATTTTCTGACTCCACCCCCTGGCTTTCCCACACTTTTGAGCCATAGAGGCATCTGGGATTTGTAGGCCTACCCTGGAGTTTTGCCCTACTTCCCAGGGTGGGTGGCCATTTTAACTAAACTAAACAACCTACACTAAAGCAAACACAACATGGAGTCTATTCTGTCACATCCAACAAGCCAACCCTATAGCACAACATCATTTCCCAATCTAAACATTTTCAAAAGTTTATAAACTCCCAAAATTGCCAAAATGATTCAAAATAATTTTCTCCAAGACACATGCAATTAGGAGGCTTGAAAATGATGCAAAAACATAGGTTAATAATTAACTATAACTTCTCATCTAATAATTCCAGCAGCATCAAACACCAGGCTCCCATCCAACAATCAATACTTGCCATTTAAGAGTGCCAACTGCCAAAAAATGTTATATAAAATAAATATGTAAAACTTTGATTAGATTCTGCAATGGCTTTAGAACAATTAATCTACTATTAATGTATGAAGAGGTATTGTTTGGATTTATTGGCATGACAATTGACACCATCAATATTTCTTTTCATATCCAAGAAGTTCTGAGAAATTGGTTGCAAGTGCATGCAGCAGGCACTGACAGGGCTCTGTGAAGTGTGATAGATATACTTCCCTGCCTGGGAGGGCTGAGGCCAGTGCCAGTCACATGTGCTTGCTCTGTTCAAGCCAAGGAGGAGGGAAGGAATGGAAGGGACTTGGGAGAGCTTGCTTGCCTGGTCTATCTGCCCCAGCCAGCCCCCCACTCGCACTCTCCCACTGATTAAAGTGCAGCA
>NW_015165899.1:230633-250354 GCF_001447785.1 Gekko japonicus
TGGGCCCCACAGCCGCTCCTAAGGGCCTCCCTGAACCAGGGCAATCTAGATGGATTTTATTTATATCTCTAAGATTCTGCATACTTTGGCTGTGAACTGGGGTCCCACAAAATTTTTTCCAGTTGGGCCCCAGAGTTTCAAATTGGGTCCCACTGTCTGGCTCTGAATCTCATAGTTGCTGGCCCCAAGTTGCCCTGCCCTCGCATGAAGTCTTGGGGTTGCTATTTTGGGAGAGGGGAGACTGCACACTGGGGGGAGGCAGGGCTGTGGAGGCCCCCTAGATTTAGAGGCCGTAGGCTTCAGCCTAAGCCTATACATAAATCCGGCATTAGGTGGGTGCATGTGATGTAGCTATGGGCTCAAATGCAGTTGCTTTGCTCTTAGCTCCTTGGAAATGGGTTTGTTTTTTGTTTTGTTTTGGTTTTTTTGGGGCCCCCCCCCCCCCCCCCCCATTTTGTGGTTGGGAAAGCATATGACATTGCCTAACTCTGCTGGCATTGTTTAAAACTGAGGGGTGAGAATCTCAGAGAGGCAGTCTCTCATTCCTGTTCATACATTTCAGTCCTCAAACCCCTTGTTTCACACGGGCCTTGCTAAAGTCAATGCAGCAACTTCACAGTAAGAATCCTTGAGACTGTAGACATTATTATTATTGGTATTAGTATTATTATTAGCCATAAGTATACATGGTGCTTTACAAAGTACACTAAGGCAGTGTCTGGCCCTGAGAAATTTACAAACTAAAATTTGCCATAAGTAAGAAAACACAAGGAGTGTAGGGAGGTGGTACCTCAGATAAACAGGGGGAGAATAAGAATTCCAGTTCTATGTATTCTGGCTTTAGCTGAGGAACTAAGGTTACGATTTCACAGGAAAGCTGAGTTTTGAGAAGGGATTTGAAGGAAGTGAGAAGGATAGCCCCAGGCAGGTGTTTTGAGATGCTGTTTCAAATATAAGGAGCAGCAAGGTAAATAAATGATCATACATAAGAATCTGCAAATTCAGAACTCCATGCTGTTTGATGCTTGATCAACTGTTATCACCATTGCTGTAGGAGAATTTTAGTTCCCACATTCATGAGCACCGCAACCCTAGAGTCGGATTCGACTGGCTTTCGAGCAAGGGAACCTTTACCTTTACCTTTAATGCCATATAGAGGAACTGAGTTTGTATGAGGGAGTCAGGTATGTTGATTCAGCATAATTAACACTCATAAGCCACACTGAGGAATATGAAGAAGTGATTGGTCTGTGAGACCACAGGCTAGCGAATTCCCAGGGCACAATACAAATGAAGAATTCCCCTGGGACTGTTGAAGAAACAGTCATGTTGACTCAGTTTTTCTTTTTCCTGGAGTTTACCACTATGAAAATGTGGGGCAGCATTACAAATAAAAATAAATCCTTCTATTCTTTTTGGAAACGTAGATTTTGCTTCTACAATGATGCACCATCATAGAGAAGAGTACTAAAAGCTGCACATTGGATGTATGCCAGAATGCAAGCAATGCAATATGCAGTTAAGAAATTTACACTTTGCCAATAGAGTTAAACTTTGACTTCTGGCTAACCTGTGTAAAGACGCTGAACTGCAGGCTGTGGAAGGTCAGTAGTTCAGCAGTTCGAGACCCAGGGTGCCGCAAGACGGAGTGAGCTCCCATCTCTAGTTCCAGCTCCTGCCAGCAGTTCGAAAGCAAGAAATTGCAAGTAGATAAATAGGTACCGCTTTGGTGGGAAGGTAACAGCGTTCCGTGCGCCTTGGTGTTTAGTCATGCCGGCCACATGACCACGGAAACGTCTTCGGACAGCGCTGGCTAGACTGGCTTTCGAGCAAGGGAACCTTTACCTTTAATAGAGTTAAACTTTGACTTCTGGCTAACCTGTGTAAACTCCTTAAATCTACCTAACTGTCTTTTGGGTTGGTTTTTAAAAACCCTCAAATGTCTTTCCCATATAGGATGGCATGCGCAGCAAATCCAACTCTTTTGTATGTATATTATAGTGTTTAGAAGTCCCCATGGCAGTAATGCACCCAATTTATTTACACAACCCCCACCACCACCAATAATGCAGTCATCCCCATAGTCCATGGTAGTAGACAAGGCATGGCATCCAGGCTGCTGGTTGACATGGACAGAGAGATTGTTGAGAAGCAACTGGCTGTACTGAATGAGTATAAATCCCCTGGGGCAGATGGTGTGTACCCAAGAGTGCACAAAGAACTTTCTAGAGAACCTGCAGAGCCTTTGTCCATCATCTTCAAGACCTCTTGAAGAACAGGAGATGTGCCACAAGACTAGAGGAGGTCAGATGTTATCCAAATCATCAAAAAAGGGGAGGAAGGGTGATTTATGAAACTACAGGTCAGTTAGTATGACCTCTGTCCCAGGGAAGATATTGGAGCATTTTTCAAAGGCACCAAACTACAAGCATCTGAAGGACAACTTGGTGATCTGGAGAAGTCATCACGGATTTGTCCCCAACGGGTCCTGCCAGACCAACCTCATCGCCTTCTACAATCAAGTAACGGGCTCACTAGATCATGGAAACGCCATCAGTGTTGTTTACCTGGATTTCAGTAAAGCTTTTAACAACGTTCCCCATGATGTTTTGATGGGAAAACTGGAGGACTGTGGACTGGGCTCTAGGATAGTTAGGTGGATAGGGAACTGGTTGGAGAATTACACACAAAGAGTACTTGTCAATGGCATTTCATCTGATTGGAGGGAGGTGTCCAGTGGAGTGCCACAGGGCTTAGTTCTGGGACAAGTAGTTGTCAATATTTTTACAAATTATCTGGAGGAGGTGGTGAAGGGACTATTCATTAAATTGCAGATTACACCAAAGAGTATGGGATGCCAAAGAAGTTTTTGACTTGTGATTTCTTCAATTTTGCCAGTGACTTGTTTCATAAAGTCTTGAATTGTAACCCAGGGCCATCACATATTGAAAGAGCCACCAGTGACTTCACACGTCTTCCAACAAAACCCTGTATGTTCCCTGAAGATTTACTTGATCTGAGGTGTGGCATGTGAAATTATGTTTACTCTTTATTGAGTGGCAGAGATCCTTTTTTCATGCATCATTTTGGGTCCCATACTGCTTCAGTGTATCCCTGATTTCCACACACATTTTTGTGCCTTTAGTTTTCACTTTTCTCCTTTGTTTTTCCCCTGCTTCCCCCCCCCCCCCCAGTTCTTTTGAGACCACTTTCCCCTGATGTTTTTTCTGGAAGCCGATTTTGAATTGTCTTTTCCCTTGCGTGGAATATTTCTGTTGATCTTCTTTGTCCTGGCCACTCCAACTCACTTCTCATTCAGTTTTCAGTGATTGCACTATCGTGGCCAAACTACTCACTCCCCCCCACTGGAATATTTCTGTTGATCTTCTTTGTCCCAGCCACTCCGACTCACTTCTCGTTCAGTTTTCAGTGATTGCACTATCGTGGTCAAACTACTCACTCACCCATCCACCCCCGAAGATGAGTGGTTTCATTTTTTAAGAAAGGCACCAAAATACCAATGTATCACTAGAACATTGTAACGATAGGCTTAGCATTCTAGCATGTCCCAATATGGAGATCTTCTTTCTCTGAAAAGCGGCTTTTGTCCCTCTTACATGTAAATTTCCTTTTGGTGATATTTCTTTGCAAAATACCTACACCTGTCCTTTATGGCTCCCTTCCTGTGTCATACTTCCTTTTAAATGTAAACACTTCTCTGGGAAGCAGATTTATGGTCATCTTCCTGGGCTATTCTCTGGGTTACCAAAAACCATTAACTTTGAAGTATCAGATAATGTCAGCCATCAGTCTATTCCAGGATGTACCCATCACATCTTTTTGATATAAGGTTTGGGAAACTTTTCAGTCCTTTGTTTTACACCCCTAGCCCTGCCCCATACTTCTCTAAGGTATAACAAATGTGCCCAGCCACAGCTCTGTGTGTCACTCTAGGGCACCTGAATGCACCCCCAAACTCACAGTTTGGGCCCCATTTGTTTGTGATATGCTGGTCAGTCACGATCTTCTTCCAATGAACTTCTGCACATCTGGATGGTAAATATAACATCAAAACTCCCTTTAGATCTCTAAGCTCCTCCATTTCACTGTAGCCTTGTTTGCATGTATTATTTGATTGCTTTGTGTATGTTTTACATTTAATCAGTATTTTTCAATAGAACAACTTTCCTTCAAAGTCCCAATCATTTTGAGAGTTTCCCTCTTTGAAACTGACCCCTGTATACACAGGTGTTAAATCCTGCCTGTTATACCCATTCTGCCAGCTTTGTCTCTCCACTAATTCCCCCATCTAAAATAGGGAAGGGCCTGTGGTCTCAAATAAAAGGTACAGCACTCTTTCTCCATGTGTAAAAAAGAGTAAATAAAGGGCTCATGGCCGATGACGATGAGGGTGGGCAAAAGTGGGAACACCATATGATGGTGCACCTGCCCTTTGAGGTACCATTGGGCACAAGCATGACATATATGATGAAAACATGAGAGATGAATCCTGATTTCACTGGCATAGACATTTCAGCAAGTGCTGTGTTTCTGACAAGGTGAGTAGATGTTACAAGCTTAGTTCAGAAGGATTTGAAGAGGCTTTTTTCCATTGATCTAAAAGGGAGTTAAAATACAGGTGTTTGTAGCATTAGTGAAAAAGCTTGCTAGCACAGCATTTACCAGTGTGAATTTCAAAGGACATCTATACAGTACTGTCAGCATCCAAAGCACATTATCTTGTTATAATCCTGTGAAATAGGCCAGTACTTTCCTCATATTGCAGAATGGGGATGAGAGGGAGTACATTGCTTTCCTAAGGCCATCTAATAAATCTGGAGAAGAGGCCAGATTTTCAATGCAACCCCAAGAGAGAGTAAGACTCCTGAGAGTAAGCCCACTGAATAGACCTGTTTAGGATTACTCCCTTAAACTGGAGACTGTTTGGATTACAGCTCATCTCTCGCCACTAAACTATTCAAACTCAAATCTTGCAACAGTAAGTGCAAAGTTAGTTTAAATCCCATGTAAGATGCTGAAAGTCGGTTTAACAAAAGTGGGGGTGATCAATAGGTATCCTTGTTAGTGTAAATGACTTATTGACTTTCTAGATACAGTATGTGCTGAAAGCAAAACCTCATTCTTAATCCAGGGGAGAATTTGGCCAATTAAAAATGGAGCTTGGCTTTAAACATCATTTTGTGGAAATACACTGGGGAGAATGATGATGCAGTGTGCACATATATGCCTGGCTGTGCAAATTCCTTCTGTCAGTTGTTTTTCCTTAATTATATTGTAGGAAGCCCATTGAGTTTGCCCTCTAGTGGCAGCGCTTTGGAATACAAATAAGAAGAATTTTACTCCAAGAGCAATTGCTGTCACTGTACATATAATACTTTATAATTGATCTTCAGTTCAGAGGTTCAGTAGCTCGAATTTAATTTCTCTACCCAGCATTCTCATGCCACATTTTCATTTTATTACTAGAAAGGTTTTTTTAACCACGCTGTTCTTCTATTCACATTCTGCAAACTCTTCCTGAAGAAGGATTTCTAAGTTTCAAAGAAGCTCTGCAACTCTAAGTCATCTAGAAGATACATTTATTTTGTAGCTTACACTGAAAGAGAGTTTTTGTTTTATCTGCTCGAAGGCATGGAGGTAGCCACAATACAGAGAATTTATGAGTGCAGACGGCAATATGAACTTTCGTGAACATTCCACCTGTTGATACCGTTTAGTCCTTTAATATTAGCCACAATATTAGCAATCCAGATTTTGTTTAAGAAAAATACAGAAACAGACTGTAATTCTTAAGTTGATTTCTCTTGAAGATGTTCCACCAAAATAATTACTGCAAAAATTATGTCAAAATACTCAATTTTTTATTGTACTCTTAACACGGCTGTATTTGTTTGGCTGTTTAAAACTTTGCTGGGAGTAAAAGGTATAATAATTGATGATGATGATGATGATGATGATTGATATTAAGGACTGGAAAGGCAATTGATTTCAGTCAATCCAAATGGCAGGTAGCAGCTAACCTAATTTAACACTTGAGAGCAATGACTGGCATAGGTTGAAAAGAAACAAACTGTTCTCAAATGTTGACATGTAAGATTCCATGAGCTCTCTGAACTCCAAGAGGTTGGTGAGACAGGACTTCCCTTTGCAGAAGCCATGCTAAATAGCAGTGCCCACCACTTCTGGCCTTATTATTGGTTCTCTTTCAAAAATGGTTAGCACCGGCAGGTGGGGGGGGGGATTCACTGCCAGCACTTGGGTTGGCAGCAGCACCTGCCGTTTTCCACCCATGCTGCACCAAGACCTGAGGAATCTGTCATCCAAAGAGTTGTGACCCTGTTTCCCCACTCTGGTGTTCTGTGTCTTCCTTCTCACCTTCCCTCCTGGCTGGTCTCCACTCCAGGTATCTATTAAAAATAGATGCATTTATTAAAAATAAAGTGTACACTGAACACAGATTGTACTTGAATTTTCCTTTTCTGGATCTGCTTTATATGCTGATTTCCAGTAATGCCCGTTGTGGAAATAAATACAACGGGATCTAGAAAGAGGCTCTTGGAGAGTGCTCTGGCTTTGGGCAAACAGTGTCAGTTTCCTGTGGCGACCTCAGCAGGGTTTAATGACAGAGTTCACTGTTTTCTCCAGAGGGACTGATCTCTGCTACCTGAAGAGCATTTGTATGTTTGAGTTATCTGTAGCCCTCACCTGGAGAGTGGTAACCATTGTTACCCATTCTCCTCTCCCCTATGAGGTATGTTATGCAACTGAAAATTCCAACTGCCTTGCCGGGGGGGGGAGTTTGAGGTGTGGAATGGACTGAAGTCCAATCAGCTTCCATATGCAAAAGACCAGGTTGTCGCAGCAGTTGTGGTGTGGGCGGGACCCGGGCTTTGCCTTCTGATTGGTGGTGATATATGCTGAGGAGCAGTGCCATCAGCCATACACTAAGGGAGTGCATTTTAGAATTAGAACTTTGGCTTCCTTTTCTGAATCTGCTTTATATGCTGATTTCCAGAATAATGACATTTTCCCTGCCTCCAAGTATAGCATCTCCTGTTTGAGAACAGTATGGCATCACTACAAGCATGGTGCAACCTTGATGGAATTCCTCCAGATCCCGGTCCACAGATTTTTGCATAAATTAGTGAAGATCTCTTTGGTTGCAGAACTGAGCAGAACTGCCAGGCCAGAGAAAAGTATTTCTTCACACAGCATATATTTGTACAGCTTGCTGCCACAGGATATGGTTATGACTGCCAACTTGGAAGGCTTTAAAAGGGAAGCGGACAAATTCATGGAGGAGCTGTCACTGGCTAATAATCAGGATGAATATCTACTTCTTCCAGGACCAAAGGTACTATTCCTCTTTAAATCAGCTGCTGGGGAGTATAGGCAGGAGGGTGCTGTTGTAGTCTTCCTGTTTGTGGGTTTCCAAGAGGTGGCTGGTTGGCCATTGTGTGAACAGAATGCTGGACTAGATGGGCCTTTGGTGTGATCCAGCATGGCTCTTTGTATGTCCTTATGATAGGCTGGAAAGACCAACTTCATACTGATAGCCTGCAACTTCAGAGTTCATAGCACTGCCTGTATGTGTGCTACAGACACCCTTGGATGCTGGGTATGGGAAACAAATGACAGCATCCAGCAGAGTTCATTCGGTGGTTCAGGGAACTGAACTGGAATGAATACCAATTTTCTGTGCATTGTGCTAACAACTGATCCTCTGGGAAGGTCTTCAGGAAAATAATAAATTAATTGGACATCTGGTAAATCCAACAGAGAAACCTCTATTTCTAAAGAGGGGGAAGATAATAATTTCTTCTTGCAAAAAAAAAAATATTTTATTGCCAAACATCAAGTTATTGAAATCTATTTTGAAACAATGCATTAGATTAACTTGTCCTTCTGTCCCCAAACTGGTTTCTTAAAATTCAAATCCAAATCTGCTTTAAAAAAGCAAACGTATCCTTGAAACACCTTGAAGAGGGATTTTCTTTTTATTTTAGTGTATCTGTATTATTGCAAGCAAATGGCTGGCAGTTTGCAAATAACATCAGTAACAATTGCAATATACGATGATTTCTAGAGAGACAGAAAGGTAGACAAGTCTTGGGACAATGTTTTCTGTATTTTCACTTGACCTAAATTTGATTTGTGTCACATTTAATAAAATATTTGTTTTCGGGGGGGGGGGGGGGGGGGATGAAATAAAAATGATGGCATATCCTTCCAGCTATGGCCTCAGGGAGGAGCTGTAATTCAGAGTATGACCAGATGGTGCTTTATAAAAGATCTCACACCCAGTGTCTGCCTTCTCCCATTTAAAAAGGAGCACATGTACTTGGTTTTAGAAAGACCTCGGCAGGGACTTCGTAGAGTAATTTCTAGTCAAC
Organism: Gekko japonicus; assembly: GCF_001447785.1. NCBI lineage: Eukaryota > Metazoa > Chordata > Lepidosauria > Squamata > Gekkonidae > Gekko > Gekko japonicus. The sequence goes on from NW_015165899.1 coordinate 239,048, forward strand.
ATGACACTAGTAGGAGAACCATTTAAAAAGGAGCACATGTACTTGGTCTTAGAAAGACCTCGGCAGGGACTGACCAATTAAGTGTCTCAGCATAACATAGTTTCATGCATACATTTATTGTAAGTTAAATCAGTAAATATATTTTAAGATTTGCAGAACTTTTGGGATTGGGATAGTTGAACAGCATCTGTGAACCATGATCAAAGTGTATAGTTTTACAGAAGGAAATACCTCTGGTTGTTCTTCAGGTAGCCTGCCAGGCATTTGCCACAGGCATAGCCCTTTTTGTATAGCAGCTCCTGCCCTGTGGAACAGCGACTCCCTGAGGAAGTGAATGGGGCACCATCCCTAGAGGGTATTAGGAAGAGGCCATTTTATTCACTAGAACAGGGTAGACAACCTCATGAACAGACAGAGGCACACCAGACCATTTTGCTTGGCACAGCCAAGGCCAGATCTCTGCCCAAGCAGCCAAGGCATTAGCAGTACTGCTGGAACCTTCAGAGTAGAAGAATGAGACAGGTGTGGCTTATGCACGCCATCATCTTAGAGACCTGCACAACCACCAGTCAAGTCCAAAGCAAATCCCTCAGACGCTGGCTGCACCGATGGGGTTCATCTTGCTTCAAGTGTGTATAGAACTAAGGATCTTCTTTCCCACCCATTTGGTTTACTGGAACATTGGGGTCTTCGCAGATAGATGTGGAAGGGGGCCCGGTGGGAAAATCAGTTGCCTACCCATGCACTAGGGCTTGGAATGGTATATAGGCTACAGGCATTTTGTGGGAAGGGACTTGATTACTTGTTTGTTTTGCATTTCATGTGTTTTTAAAAAAAATAACTGGTATTGTAAAGTATCTTGAGCCACAGAAAAGTTGGAGTATAAGTATTTTAATAAACAAAAATGAAAAAGGAAAGTGCTGAAACATCAAATCTCATGATACCAAAGTGAGCAAGATGAGTTTTCCCTGGCCAAGTTGAAAAAGCAGTTTGGACATTTAATGAGCTGCTAAGGATTGTCTGCTTGGTCTTCAGCAGCTTAAAGTTGACTCACAGATGGCTTCTGCCCCAGTTCACTTTAATCCAATAATGCTGTTCTGCTCCGTCTCACACTAGAGATACAGTAGTGCTTGGTGAGTGAAAAACAGCCACTTCTTCCAGCTGATATTGATGTGAGGAATGTAACTGCATCAGTGCTCTTTTACTCATCATGTGTATATGGCTCTAAAGATTGAAATTGCTGAGACCAAGGTAAAGAAAATCAAGTCGGTGTTGCACTCCAGGTCATTGCATGACATTTAATGCACTCGGCATGCGGCAAGTATTTGGAAGGGCAATTGCCATTACCCCAGTCAGTTGTTTTGTTTAGTTTTTTGTTTCTTGGTTTTTGAAATATTCAAATGAGTGATGCTAGTGGGAGAGCATCTTAATGGCTGATAATAAATGCTAGGCCAAACTTGACCGTAAAGAGGACTTTCTATATATATAATGCAGTTACAAAGGTGTAGGACTTGCAAGTGTTTTTGCCTGCATCTAAGCTCTTGAAGTGTCATTAGTTGATGCATTATTCTGCCTAGAGTTTTTATAAATGTATAATAAATGCCCAAAATCTAGAAGCAGTTGTCAATGATTCCAGTGTTATAGCTCCAACATAAATGGTTTGAGAATTGTGCCTTACAAGTCACAGTGTGTTTATATTTTGGCTTCTAGAGGAAACAACTTTCTTTTGAAGGCTTCAGATTGCTGAAAAATACATATTTATATCTGGGAGCAGAATGGATATATGTGTATGTGGCCGCAACATGTACAATCATCCTATGCTTAAGTGCTTTCTTGGCCTGTGACCAGAGACCATTTGGCACCTAGTTGCAGTAGTCTTTTGGGATCAGGTCATAAGGAGTTTGCTGTTTTAATCTTTTATACATTTTCCACTTCTCTTTAAAGGATTCTCTGAAAATAACTACAACCTCTCTCTGGCTCTGACAACTAGAGCTATATATAGTGTTCTAGGTGGTTGCTTGATAAATGATCATATGTATAGACTCACTGACTCCCTCACATATTTATGATAGACCAGGGACTCAAAGAAAGGTCCATCAGGTCCAAGTCTGGTGTCTTCTTTAATTTTATCTAAACGGGAAAGACTATGGCTCAGTGGCGGGGCACCAGCTCTGAATGCAGAAGGTCACAAGATCAATCCTTAGACTCTTCAGTCAAACATATCAGAGAGCAGGTGATATGAAGGACCTCTCCCTGAGACCCTGGAGAGCCAGACAAATGGCCTGTCTCAATAGAATGAAGCTTTATGTTTCTCATCCCATCGAATGTGTATATACTTCATTAGTTGCTGTAGATTTTTCCGGGATGTTTGGCCGTGGTCTTGGCATTGTAGAACCTGATGTTTCGCCAGTAACTGTGACTGGCATCCTCAGAGGTATAAACACAGAAAGATGGAATACTCTCTGACTCAGCCCTACCCACCTTCTGGAGTAGATATAAATTTACTGCCTACCATTTTCTTCTCACTTCGACACAGAGAATACTCCATCTTTCTGTGTTTATACCTCTGAGGATGCCAGTCACAGTTACTGGCGAAACGTCAGGTTCTACAATGCCAAGACCACAGCCACACATCCCGGAAAATCTACAGCAACTAATGAACTCCGGCCGTGAAAGCCTTCGACAACATATTGTATATACCTCATCAAAAATTCTGTGTGTGTGTATTTGTTGGCTCAAAAGTATAGAAAATCTAGTTATTTGGAAAATATTCAGAAGGTATTTAAAATAGACATTATATTAAAGAAGCAAAGTCTCTATCATCTAATTCCCAAAGTTATTTCAGCTAGACATCAAACACAGTCCTGGCTCAAAAAAGCAATTAAGCACAAAGTGACTGGTAAGCCTATAGGTATTGTCACCATCTATCCCACTGTCAAATCTGAATGTGTATCTCAGTGTCAGTGTCCTACTGTCAAATGATAATAATTGTGATATCTCCAACAATATTACTGTGAGGACAGAATGATAAAGTCAGAAAATATTCGGTGGCACAGCTAGTCTGACTCCTTATACCTGAAACAATGTATCCTATATCTAAAAATGTCCCCAGCTCCCTAGAAAAAAGTCTACAGAAGACATTCTGCAAGTTCCTTAAGGAACTTATCCCATCCCTGACTTTAATTATGGTTAGAAAGTTCTTCCTCATTTAGTATTTCTCAGATATCGGATGATGCGTGTATGCTGGGATACGCGATAAGAAAGGAGAATGTACCTAGAACAGTTCTGCTTGTGCAAACAAATTGCACAAGCACTGCAACAAGTATAATTTTTAACAAAATAACAGTATGCATATAGAATAATGGAAGGTACAACAGATGATTTGTATGATTTTATTAAATTTGTTTTTGAAATTGTATCAGAAGAAATGTGGTGCTGGTGATGGAAAGTGCCATGAAGTCACACTCGACTCATGGTGACCCCATAGAGCTTTCAAGGCAAGAGACATTCAAAGGTGGTTTGCCATTGCCTGCCTCTGCATAGCTAACCTGGTATTCCTTGGTGGTCTCCCTTCCAAGTGCTGATCAGGGCCAACCCTACTTAGCTTCCAAGATCTAACGAGACTGGGCTAGCCTGAGGTATCCAGGTCAGGTTATCAGAATAAATATTTTGTGCTATGTCTTGGGCACACTGAAAAGACAGTAGGAATACTATCACTTTCACTTAGCAAGGAGTAATTTCTGCACTTCTGCTTCTGCAAAGACACTTGCACATGCAGAGATCTTCCATGGAATCCAACCCACTTTGAACTTTTATTCTTCCTTCTGCCCTAACCTAGTGCCAACCATCTTCTTCCCAGCAGAACACGTGGCCTGCTGCTGTGTGCAAGAAGCAACATTTACCAGATAAAGTTGGAATGGCCTCCATCACAAATACATAGGAAATCAAAAGGGTCCCCCCCCCTAGAGAGCATTCAAACCATACATGACTTGAAGGGATGATGGCACCATTCACTTAAGATAGGTGGGCTGCCCCACATTTTGAGAACCATTATCTGAGTGTTTTAACTAGTGGGGAAACTGGCAATTCTTATACTTCTTACCAGTATCTTGGCCAAACCATGAGGCAATAAACTGACTTTTGGCTGTTTGGAATCATGAAACAAGCTGCTTGCTTTACTTCAACGTAACTGTCTTCAAGAACAATGAGAAGTTCTTTTCCATCAGGTTACCAGGGTTCCATGTCAACATGAAGGAAGCCCTCATGCTGGGCTGTTTTCTGCATGATCCAACAAAGTTGTCAGGGAGGGGAGGGGAGAAAAGGGGGTGCAAAGAATCATTGCTGTAACACCTGCATGTAACACTTAACATGGCATTTAGATCTGTTCCAAGGGCATGGTACTTGGATGATACCTATTTAAGCTTTTTATAAGTAACAGCTGACAGCTTATTCCAAGGCTTGTCTCTAGGCCCATTCTGGCAAGGGGGAAAAAAGCCATACCTTTAGATTGCTCACAGCAGGGTTGCGCTAAAGTAGGAAGAAAGTTGACTTTCCCTTTGAGCAACACAATATCAGGAAAACAGCAGTTAGAAGCAAGGGGGGATAGCTTCGTCACCAGTTAACCCTCTGCCAAGGACATAGTTTAATAACAAGACACTGTTAGTCCTGGATAATTAATGTAACGTACTACTACTATTCTGTGACTCTACCACCTGTACCTTAAGATGATTTATTGTTACTCTAAGATCTGCAGATATGGTTGGCCTTTGTCTCTCTTTATACTGGGAAGAGAGAGGGACACAATTTGAATAAGATGAGAAGTGTAAAGCACTTTGTACATTAAAAAGTGCTCCTGTAATGATTAATGGTGCTTTCTGTTGTAAAATGAATCTATGCACCCCCCAAGTCTGTGTTTCCTTTCAAGATTTGCTCTGCTCCCCCCCGTACATTTGCTGTTTTTTCCTTTGTGAATAGTATTTTGTTGAATATCTTCCCAATTTTTTCATATTATGTCACTCCCTATCCAGTGGCCTAGATTACCTAAAACAGCTACTCCACAGATCTCTGATTCATATATGTGTTGCCTTAACTGTGTTTCTGCTTGTTGGCAGCTTATTTTACTTCCATGTCATCTGCCACCATGTAATTAGTTAATGAACTGTTTAAACTCCCTTTGAGAGTATTAGTGAAAAGGTATTATGTAAGAACCAGTATCAGTTGGAGACCCTCAGTCCAGCCCACAATTATTGAAAGGCATTTCTCATTATGCATTCTGTATGGTACTTCAAGCACATTCTGGTCATAGGTGGGATTGCTTTCCTACCATTTAACCCGACAAATTTTGGGGATCCAATCATTCACTACACTAGTGGAGTAAAACAATTTGGCAGGAAAAACCAACCCCTGTTGTGCAAGCAGAATCAAGTGGGATGATGATGTATGGGGATGGCATTCACACACCCCACCCCTGCAGTGCTTGCTGTTGGTACAGCCCCTTTCCCACTCTCTTCTTTCTCTCTGTAAAAGTATTGACTGGAGGAAAATCTTGCTGGACCCCTGCTGCCCAGCAATCCCCCCTATATAGTTTTCCCTATTTTCCCCCCATTCTGTTTAAAACTAGTTTTCCCCATACTTTTTAAATTGAAAAATGAATTTGCAAGATAGCTTCTTCCTCAGAACCTGAACATTTTCATCCGCCTCGAGGATTGCCGCCCACACCCATCTAGAAAGGGCAGGTTTGGGCAGCATTGTTTTTAAAAGTTTCATACACTGCACTGAAACAAATGGTCATTCCCATTGGAAGGCCTGACACCAGCGGCCAATCATTGCCCTCCTTACCATTCTTTCATTCATACTCAACAGCAAATTCTAGCACATCCCTGTGTGCCATTTTAAAATACATTTTACACACACTCTTTAGTCTTTCTCAGCAAGATCTGGTAAATCTGATGGAGGATACATAGCACTGACGGTAGTTGCAGATAGAAGCAGCAGGATACTTGTGGTAGAGTATATACAGTTTATTTACAGAGCTATATATAAATACATACACGCAGCTTTGCAGCAGTTCACAGGTCTGACTGACAAAGTGCTTCGCTGAATATCCATTCATTAGGCAGGGTGCTTGGTCAAGAACCTTTCTCAATATATACATCAGTTGACCAATCACTGTTCAGCACTGTACAACTGCTTAGTCATTCTGACTCTGGCAGATATGATGCAACCTCAGTCATCATGTGACTATTGGACTGTCACCTTAGATCATCTGGATCTAACAGCAAGACATGACATGCTGTCATCTTGCCTATACCAATGGTTTGAAGGTGTAGGGTCAGATTAAAAGGCACGTCTGGCTACGCAGCTCAGTTCATTCTCATGGAAACCTCTGCTATTAATTTCACAGATCCTCACTTTTCACTAATCAAAAAACTCTCAGAGCCGTTTTCATAATTAATGCAGAACTTGGAGCTAGTAGGATGGAAGGGCTTTCAATAGAGTTCATTTTCACAAATACCAACAGGCCAGGGAAGAGGGGCAGAGTATCTTTGGATGCACGGGGGGGGGGGGGGAGGAACCTTCTGTGATGGGAAGGGGGAATCCAGAGCTTCTTGAGGTGCAATAGAAGGAAACAGAGGCTGTGGGGTCTCCTTGAGGCTGCTGCAGCGCTTCAGTGCCTCAGCACATGCGCAAAATAATTTTTTTAAGTGAAAAAACAATACTCAGATGTGAATCTGAACAGATGGAAGACTGGCTGGGAAAGACCAAAAGAAACATGTCAGTGTGAACTGATTGCACCGATAGCACAATCATCAGAATCACCACGAAACTGACAAGAACCTGAAAGGTGGCTGCAGTCTGGGAAACACCAAAATTGGGGCATGTTGTATTTAATCCAGGGGGAAATCTCCACTGGAAACAGCCCTGTGCTGGCAATCAGATGCCTGCCATGAGAATTTGTGCAGTTAGTTAATTTGCCAGACATGATTAATAAATCGGTTCATTTACCAGACATGATTAATCCCCCAAAGTCTGGTTTGTCTGCCTCTTGCCTCCTGTCTGCCTCCCAATAGGGAGGACATGCTCCCTCAACTGCCTTCTGAGTGGTCAGGCACCCATGAGAGGCAGGGCTTTTCAGCAAACTGTGGTTTGTGACTGTAGATGTCAGAACAAATGACAGTTCTTACAAACTGGTAACTCCCAGGTGTGCATGGGTCCAATTTCTATCAGAACTGTGGTGTGAAATGACCCCAAGGAAATAATATTCACTAGCTGAGAACATTACGTGAATTGGTATCTACATGTAAATTCCCCCATTGTAGAAAATGGCTGCTTCTTGTGGCCATTTAAAGTTGGGAAAACATTTCAGGGGGGAAATTAAAGCCCTGCCCCATCCAAATCAATTCCTCCCACATGCCAGGGAATTTAGTTCCCAGCACAGAACTCAAGGCACACCTATTCCAACCCCTTCATACTGGTTACATGTCTTCCATGTGAACTGTGAACTTTGTAATGTTTGAATTGATTCTCAGATAGTAGGTGCTCTGTCTGTTCATATTACTTAATCACACTGTCTACTGTTACAGAGTGTTCAACGGTCAAATTATTCCAGTTAATGAGAAGAAACTGTTGTGTTCTAAATTTTTATTTATTCCAATAAAACGAATGTTTAGTGTTCTCATTATCACCAATAGATTGTAATTACTACTTGTCATGATCTGTGCTGGACTGGGAGCAGGGCCTAGTGCAGCCTGGTCCCAGGAGAGACCTGCATGGCAGTGAGCAGACAGCCTACAGTCCCCATAAGGCTTAGCAACAGGCTATAGCCAATCAGAGAGGAAGATTCTGTGAGTAGAGGGGTCTTAGCTGTTATCTGGGGAAAATGGTGGTCTCCCCTCTCGCAGATCTCAGCTGACGGGACTGTGAGAAACTCTGTTTGTGGTGAGTAGAGGATTCTTGCTGGCTCTCTGCGGTTTTCCCTCTCACGGAGTCACTCCCATACTTTTTAAAACTGAAAAATGAATTTGCAAGACAGCTTCCTTCTCAGAACCTGAACATTTTCTTCCGCCTCAAGGATTGCCACCCAAACCCATCTAGAAAGGGCAGGTAGAACAGGTAGCTGCGTTAGTTTATATTTATTTTTCCTTTTCATACTGTTATACCCTTTTTAAGCACCTTGCCTTGTCTTCCCTGCCCCAGTGTTGTTTTAATAAAGTTTTTCTCTCTGCCTGGGTCAATCACGCCCGTGTTTCTTGGCTGTAAAGGGGGATTTGAAGGGGCTTAAGAAGGTACCCTGGGCCTTCTTGAAGGACCATAAGTCCAGGGTGGCGGCGGCGGAAGGCGGAGACCCCCTGGGGTCATGACACTACTTCATCATTTTAAAGCATTTTGAAATAGATGACCCTTTCACCATATTTTAATTTTTCTGATCTTTTAAAATTGATACACAATAAGGGACCTTGAGAATGTTAGCTACTGTCTGCTATGAAAAATAAAAAAATAAAAAGTAAAAAAGTTTTTCATCAGCTTATAAGCTTTTCTTATTATGAAGTTAAAATATTCATGCTCTTGGACAGTGAAACAATATGCTGAAGCCCTATAAAGACATAGTGTTAATGTTTCATTAAGATCGTATTATATATAATTACAGCAATGAGAAGCTTATTGTCAGATGATTAATATACTGGTTAGGTGTAAGCATACACAGGAAAACCTGGTGGTTTACTCATAATAAGTTTTCTATTCATAATGCTTATTATGTGAGTGCACAAATGAAATGTGCATTATGTGTTTCCTACCCATCACCATTTCCTCAAGTATCCCAATATTCTCTAGACACTCATTTTTGTAATGCACTTCAACAACATTTTGTATGACCTACAGTGTAGAACTAACATGAATTTTAAAAAAAGAAGTCATGCTCAATTCGCATTTGTTTTGGTCATTGGGATGCAAAACAGGCTTCCAAAGTAAGTTTAATTTCCTATTTCCTTTGCAGGTTATTTTGCTCAATCTGCTAATATGCGTGATCATATTCTACTCCATGTATTATGTGGTCCTGTGTGTTTGTTTCACAGCATTCAGGTAAGAAACCTTGAAAAGTCATTCTGAACAAGTGAATAAATGAATGAATGAATATATGCCGGAATGCTAGTAGCACACTGCTTCAGAATATGACCTCACTCACTTTCAAAAAGTAAAACGAACACCCACCCACTATGGTATAAAAGGCATGTTGAGATGTACAACATTTATCATGACTGTACCTCTTCAGGTCTGATACATGTTGCTGATGTACTCTTTGACTGAACTCTTGAATAATTGTATTAAAATCATGCATCATTTAAAATATCTGTTATATTCCACAGGATGATTACCTATATAATTTCAGCAAACTATTAAGGACATTTGGAGACTCAATATACATGATAATAGATATAGATACAGTTATATATGCAAGGAGTACTCAATACTTGGATATCTTTATAAATCACTTTTTGAATGTCAATTGGAAAACCTTCACAGGTTGCAAATGTTGGATGGACTGGCACCCTTTGATTTTAAGACAAATCCTTCATGGATTAACCCAAATTATTTAGGTAAGTTTTCTTTTCCTATTCTTAAAAATTCTAGATTGTTAACTGCTTTAAGCATTTGAATAGAGAAAGCATTTTAAAATAAAGTATTACACTTTAAAAATGTTGTTTATGCCCTGCAATGCTCAGTGCATAGCAAAATAATTTTTGAAAAAATCACAAACATAATAAAAAACACCAGCAATGAATGTAATCAGCAATATTAGCTATAAAATTTCATAGAACAGCCTCAGTCCCATTTCCTGAGGAAAATCTTTGGGGTTCCAATGTGTGTTCCCTATGCAGCTTTATGTCTGGAATGCGGCCAGAGCATGCTGACAACTAAAGTGTGGCTTTCTACTATTAAGTACTGGCTTCGCCTCCTTTTTAATTTGGACCCCTTTAGTTAGGTACACCTATCAACTGCTACTAGAATCTAATTTTGGACCCCTTTAGTTACACCTATCAACTGCTACTAGAATCTAATGACTCAAACTGGATTACCTATATAGAATCAAAAATTAAATCACAAGATATTACCTTAGATTTCTTACTTCTTACTTCTGAATCTGAGGCTTTCTCAATTAAAAGAGCCAATCTACTTCGCTTTGAGCTACACTCATTATATAATGCCGCTAATAAAAATGTTCACCTCTGTATTTTGGAATATCTCCTAAAGTCGGCCAAACTGCCTCTTTATCAACTTCACATCCCCAACCTTCGTAGAGCCCTCTCCTTGGTCAGATTCAACATACTACCTTTGGCCTTATCTGGCCATTTCCGGGGTGTGCCCTTCACTGATAGATGTTGTCCACGTACAAACGAACACATCAAAATGATCTCCCATGTTTTGTTCCAGTGCCCCTTCTACCATGCGCTACGTCTGAAATGTTTAAACTCTATTTTGACTCAATTAGAAGACTATTCTGATGGTTTAAGGATTCTTATTCTTCTTGATAACTCAAATCTTGAGATAGCGGAAACTGTTGCTAAATTTCTTTCTGATGCCATTTCTATTTGCTCTTTATTTAATTAATTGGTTTTCTTTCTTGGTACATTTACATGGCAACCCTGTTCTTTTTGCAAGTAATATTTTCTGTTGTTGTTCTTGTTGTATATGCGTCTGTAAGTGTTACATGCCAATAAAAGTAATTGGGTTGTATTGGGAAAATTAGACCAGCTAATAAAATAATTTTAAATAAAATCCAATAAGAACACATCAGTAACAAAAAAGCACGATTTGAACAAGCCTGGAAAACAAATTTTCCACCAAAGGAGCATTGCTTGCTCTGGGTTGGGAAATTCCTGGAGATTTGGGGGTGAAGCCTGGGAAAGGCTGGCTTGGGGGGAAGGGAGGGATTTCAGTGGGGTATAATCCCACAGAGTCCACTCTCCAAAGCCGCCATTTTTTTCCAGGGGAGCTGATCACTGTAGTTTGGAGATCAATTGTAATTCCAGGAAATATCCAGACCCCACATGAAGGTTGGCAGCTCCACACCCAAGAGACTCAGGTCTCTAATGTCTTCTAATGATCACTCACCTCACTTCTGAAGATGGGGCACACAAAATAGGGCCTTTGAAGATCTAAATTGATGGGCTGGGGAGGAATAGGGCCTATTTAACCTTGTTATTTCATGCCATTTTCTTGCAGGAAATTGCCAGCCTCTAGCTCCTTGCTTTTTATTTTCTTAATACAAGGCACATTATCTCCTGTCTGCCTTCTGAAGTGGTAAGA
>NW_015165900.1:0-9862 GCF_001447785.1 Gekko japonicus
TCTCAGCTAAGGCTGAATTTCAAAACTGTCAATACTCAACTCTTTTCAGCTAGGTCTGAAATCAGACTGTCTGTATTCAACTCAGTCAAGGCAGAAATCTGGCTGAATCCTCCTCAGCATCCAGTTCAGAATATTTTCTCCACTCAGCCTATGCTAACCAATCAGATTGCTTAGAGAAGTCTGTAACTCAAGGCTCTCTGTTTCTGTGAAGAATTAACCCTTCTCAGTCTTTCAACTGTTTGTACAGTCTGTCACACCTCAATGGCCCAGCTCACCTTAGCCCGTCAGATCTCAGAAACTAAGCAAGGTTAGCCCAAATTGGTATTTGGATGAGAGACTACCAAGTAAGCCCAGGGTTGTGATGTGGAGGCAGGCAACAGTAAACCCCTCAGAACATCTCTTGGCTTGAAACCCCTATGGGGTTACAATAACTCAACTGCAGCTTGACTGCAAAAAAAGCTTCTAAAACAATGATTATTTTTTATTTATAAAGAAATGGCAGGTGAGGTTCTCTAATAATATTTTTAATTTGTGAATTATATCCAAAGCAAACCAAAAATGTTGTTAAAGGGTACTTCTTGCCAGGAGATCAATGATCTGATATAGAAAAGCTACCTGGACACTTAAGTGGACATCAATACACAAATCGAGCCTAACCAACCAAAATAATATGCATGGGGAAATGTAAAAAGAGGGGGGGGTCTCTTACACAGGTTTTTCAATCAGAATCCGTGTGGGTTGTTCCATGAAAGAAGGAGTGCTGTCAAAGAAGAAGATGTGAGATGGAATCCTACCAAAGACAAGATCTCCTGGCTGATAAAATTCATGAAGAATAGGAAAGGGATCTTCAGTTAAATGACAGTTCACAGAAAGCCTCTTACAGACAGTCTGGCATACCAGTAGAAGCAGCAATATCACACCCCGCATGATACTGATGACATAAATGCCTTGTCTGGAAGCAAATCCCCACATGTCCATCTTCTGAGTTCAATACAACATGCAAGATACAACATGAAAGATGCTATATGATAGTCTAGTAGAGAACTGCCTGTCTCTATACCTAGTTCTATTTAAAAAAATGGATGCTTTTTACAGCACCTTTCTGATGCAAATAATACAGATCTCGCTAACAGCCTGGGGAAATCCAGTTGGTCTTAAGAAGGAAAACAGTAATTGTGGGAATGATAAGGGTGACAACTATCTTCCCAGTGTGTTTGCCTCTACAATGGTAGATGGATGATGAAATTATTTTGAAAAACAGGGTTTTGAGCGTATACTTGGGGGGGGGGAGGTGTCTCTCTGCTTGTGATTCCAGCCTTCCTAAAAAACAGCTACTTTGCCAAATTTGTTCTCAAGATAGCATCTAAAAATTGTGTCTGTTCTATGTTCACTAGAGCTGTGACAAGTTACAGGGGCTTGGCTTGGTTTGTTCATTGGAGAGAACTCTCTTAAGAGACGGCCATCTTGAACCTTTGAAGGGCAGGCAGTGATTGAACACATGCCTGGAGTAGCATTTGAAAGAATGGAAGGAGGTAGGAGGAGGTAGAAGACTAAAGCAAGGAATTTATTGCACTGTAGTCTGGAGTGTACCATTCTGTCTTATTCAAAGGGCACCTCAGAGATGCCCAGCATTGGTAGGTTGACTTGCTAGGTGTGAGCCACATGAACTCCCAGACATGACCAAACATTCTGCTTTTCAGCCCAGTAAAACAAGGAGTCACTCTGTTTCAGCTTGTATGGCCCCTGTATGTAGTATTCCAGCTCTGCCTCCTTCTGGCAAAACCATGGAAACACAGATCAGAAGACACTGAATTCCCCGCCCCCATCATCTTTAGCTTCCTCTGTAAATAGCATCAAGGGCTTCTGAAGACTACCCAGGCCAGGATGTTCCAATTCCCTTCATTTTTGGCAATTTTCAAATGCCCAGCTTTATTTTTTTTTGATGAGCCTACAACATCTTCAATTAAAAAAACAGGAGGTGGGAGAGAGTGCAGGCTAGGATTTTTGGGGAGAGAGTGCAGGCTAGGGTGTCCCAAAAACAATGTGAGTTATGCCTGCCACAGAAAACTTAGCTTTCATTGCAAATCGTGTATGTATGGGAAGGGATGTTCCGATTCCCATCATAATTTTTCATTGCAAGTCCCACAATCATCCTAAAGTGAGTGCCCAGTTTTCCAAGGCCTAGCTTTATTTTCTAGTGAGTTGTGCCTCCCATTAAAAGACAACTTCCTTTGCAAATAGTGTGGGAGAGGTATGAAAGGGTAGGTCTGGATATAAAGTGAGACAGCATATGCCAATTCCCTTCATTTTTGAGACTGCAACTTTCATGATCATGTTGAATTTGGTGCCCAATTTTTAGATGAGTTTAGCTTTATTTTCTAATCATTTATGTCTTCCCAACACAACAACATCTTCTGTTGCATGGGGGCGGGATTCAGCAGATAACCTAGACCAGGATGGTCCAATTCCCTTTGGTTTTTTGGCAATACAACTCCCCTGATCACCCTGAGTACAATTACCCTAATTACCCATGTTGCATTGCACCCAGTTTTCCTTTAAATGTATGCAGGTGTTTTTACATTTTTGTATCAATTGTTCAGAATGGTATTAGAATGATGTGCGATAACGCATAATAGTACCATTAAAATGGTTTAAGGGAAACAAATGAAGTTGAGCTAGCCTTATTATGGGGAAGGGAGTCTTTTCCCAAAAGTTCCTTTTGTAGATGTGACCATTGTAGGGTTGCCAGGCCCCCCCTGGCCACTGATGGGGGATGGGTGGTTGGGAAGCCAGATCCAGATTGGGAAATGCCTGGAGATTTGGGGATGGGGCTTGGGGAGGACAGGGATCTCAGTGGGGGTACAATGCCATACGGTCCACCCTCCAAAGCATCTGGCCAAGTCTGAAAAATCAGCAGTGGGGAAAAAAGCCTGAACAATCAGCAGTGCCTGAACATAGCCTAACTCAAACTGGACACAGTATTTTGTTCCAAGACACTGAAAAGCTGGACAACACTTCCAATTACCATGTCAGATTACACAGGGAAGCCATTGAAATTCATAGACATAGACACAATTTCAATAGGAAAGAAGAGAGTTTAAAAATAAATAGGGCATGGTTTCCTGTCCTGAAAAACACAAAAGGCTCTACATCTGACAATAGCACTACAGATAAGATTAGAATTTCAACAGTCAATCCACATATAAAAGAACCTCCTCTGGAAACAGGAAACCTCCTCAGAAATTGTTGCCCAGCAAGGAGTTTTTGTGCTCTCTTATGGACATACATGAACTGTGTATAAAATGTGCAAAGGGGACTCTGATGTAAGGTGATCAGATTGTGATGTCAGACACGCGCCAGCAAGAGCCTGAGATGATGTGCACATGGTTCCTGAGGTTGCCCTGTTCCAGATGTATCCCTAGACACATGAGACACTCCAAAACAGCCATCTGCCATTGCTGTTTAAACAAAGGACTCCCAACGCCATTAAAGACATCCTTCTTCATCACGCTGGCAACCCCCCACCTTCTCTGCAGTGAAGGCACAAAAGACCCTTTCCTGCCTTACATTTGACAAAGGACTTGGCCTTTCTCATCCATTCCAGAAATCAATTCTGCAGCCCTGAGACAAAGAAAACAATAGGTACTAGCCGATGAGTCATAACAACCCTCGAGGTGTCTCTGTCACAAGCTCAGCTAGAATTCAACATTGATCAACCCCTAAGCCCTTTTCCCATTGCATATGTGACTTTTGGAACGGACCATCAAGGGGTGGTCTCAAGGGAGGTGTCCAGCAACGCCTTCCCCCTAGAGCCCCCATATAAAAGCGGGCAGCCAGCAACATGCTCTCTCTCTTTCCATGTGCCCCACGCTCTCTACGCCCCCTCTTCGCCCTCTATACATCCTTTCTGGCTCTTTCGCTTTTAGCTCTTGCTATCCTGAAACCCATGCTGCCTCTTTAAGACTCTTGGACTGTAGCCAGAGTCTTCCACATGCTTCTGCCGGTTCAGAGCACAATTTCCATTTCCTAGCATAATTCTCATTCCTTAGTAGTCTCCCTTATTTTTCCACTGGGACACATCATCTCATCAGGACAGGTGAATATTGCCCCCCAACGATCTCCTGCTCATGCAAATGTCTCTTGATTGTCTATCTAATTTTCCTAGAAGCTGTATAATTGTGTGTATGCGTGTGTATTGTTTGTGTGTGAAGAATCTCCAGTAAAAGGAAATCGTTTTTATACTGAAGCCAGCCTCCATGTCTATTTCTGGTATCTCTGGAAGAAGTGGGACCTCTGTATATACAGGAGTTTCCTCCCTTATTGCCTATTGTTACATTAGAATATCGCATATTCCCCAATATTGATAAGAATTCAGAGCAATCAGGCTAACAGAAGCAATCCATATACAAAAGAATCTCCTCAGGAAAGCTCCTCCGTTAGCATGTTCATAGCCTGGGGAACTCCTACAAGATAATGACTCAGCCCTACCCCACCTTCCAGAGTAGATATAAATTACCTGCCTACCATTTTTCTTCTCACCTTGACACAGAGAGTACTCCATCTTTCTGTGTTATACCTCTGATGATGCCAGTCACAGCTACTGGTGAAACGTCAGGTTCTACAATGCTAAGACAACAGCCACACAACCCGGAAAATCTACAGCAACTAATTTATCCAATTGTTATAAACATATTCAAGTGATGTCTCATTTACTAAAACCCAACACAACCTCCCTTCTTCTCCAAAACCAGTCTAGGGGAGAGAAGCATACAATCTTATTAAGAATGTTCATTCTTGATGCAAGCTCATCTGAGTGCTGAAGAACCACAAACAAGCTGGCCTACTGAAAAAGATTCGAAGTTCTTCCTTTATAGTATAAAACACACCAAAGTTCAGAGCCTGCTATGTAGAGGGGGAAAAGATTCCAACCAATCTGTTTTTAAACATAATTCACCCTACCCCGTGTTTAGACTATATTCCACATTCCTAAGAGGGCCATAAACAAACATTACACACTTCTCTCTCTGCAAGGTAATATGGCTCCAGCCCTTGACTAAGATATAGTTGCTTAGAGACCAGGAGGTCTAAGAACAGATTTGGGTAAGGGTGAAAATAATGGCAGAGACATTCTCAAATATAGCAAATTGATCCACTGAATAATAGACCAATCATCTGGCTCACTAAACAAAGTTATTGGGAGATCTTAATTTTTTGCTAAATTCTTAATGATGAAATAAAATACTTTAACAAAAACTTCTCTGGAATACATTGGGCAGAGAAGCATGCCTTATCAGTCAGCCATACCTTTACTGTAAATTGAACCTTGAATGACAAGCAATGCTCCCTCTAAGCTGTGGAGTCATGTGACTTCGCAATTTGTGAGCTACTGGCATTAAAGTTGTGAGTGAGCTATTTGGCTGCTGCATAAATTAGTTTGCTCTGGAGCCCTCCTGAGACAAAAATGTGTGAGCCAGAGGCTAAAAACCTGTGAGCTAGCTCACACTAACTCAGCTTAGAGGGAACACTGATGACAAGTCAGTTGAGCTACTTGCCATCAAACCATACAAACATGGGGATCAGCTCACCTTAACGGTCTCCATCAAAAAAGGTAAATTTAAATGTAGAATGTGTTTGCAAATATGTTAAGCACATCCCTAATTCTAGCATACTTTATTTCTGTTTTGGTGGCTATGGGGTGACGGAGTGAGTTCATCATTATCAAGTTTATTGTATTAGCCATTGGCCATAACAAAACATAAATACAAACACAAAGGGTGAGGGAGTGAGTGGGGAAGGCACTGAAGCAACTGCTTTCTGGACTGAAGGAAATCAGATCCTCACTCTGGCCTCTCCTTACCCCAGTTTCTTATTTGAAAACCTGCTAGACTAGGTCTGTACTTATGTGTGAGGCAAATAGAGACCCCTGCTTCTTACATTTCTGACTTGATGGACAACACACTGATGGAGATGAAAAAAAATAAAAATTATTTACCGGAAATTAAAGTATTTAATAAGGTTAACGTGATGTGTGGATAACTTTCAATATATAAAGTAAAGCCGGCAATATATAAAGACAATAACCCCTGAGGGGAGATTTGAGTTCCCTTTCTCTGGACAGAGTACTTCAGCAGGCTCAAGGCTGTGCTTTTCTGTCACAGAGCACCTTACCACACAATCTACACACACCAGAGAGGAATGATGGACCCTTAACAGGATGCTTATTTGTGCCAGTAACGTTAGCTTTCTTCCCTAAGCCAATCCCCAATCCCTAACTAAAAAGCCAAATAAAAACCTGGGTAAGATGACACTCTTTTCCAAAGCCACAAATCCCTATAAGAACATAAGAGATGCCAATGTTGGATCAGGCCAAAGGCCCATCCAGTCCAACACTCTGTATCACACAGTGGCCAGAAATACCAGTGCCATCAGGAGGTCCACCAGGGGGGCCAGGACATTAGAAGCCCTCCCACTGTTTCCCTAAACCAATCCCCAATCCCTAACTAAAAAGCCAAATAAAAATCTGGGTAAGGTGACGCTCTTTTCCAAAGCCACAAATCCCTATGCAAAAGTTTTTTTAAAAAAAAAATTATTCACCATTCTTAAGCTGATCTGGATTGGTTTCCTCCATCCCAGTGGAGTTCCATCATCTCTGATCGGCTGACAATCTCTTCAGTCTGCATGAGGCCTAAATCACAAGGACTGGTAAGGAGCCCTGAAGGAGAGGAAGGACTTTTAAGGATGATTACTACACTGTAGCAGCCAAGTACCAGTCTCTAACTTCTCAGAAGGTGGGAGTCTGCCTAGGATTGTACTGCAAATTGTGTAAATGCAACAGTATATGAAATTGCCACATACATGGGGTTTGGTCAGGCAAAATTTCCTGGATATTGGATGGCATTGTGATATTGAAAGAATACCAACTTTTCTGGCCTGAAAGAAATCCAGATAGGTCATTGCCCCAGCTGCCTATCTCTCCCAACTGGAGATCCCGGGCCAACGGAGGGCATTTCCTCTTTCCAAAGCACTTCCCTCCGCAGAAAGGTATCTATGGCAGAGAGATCCTGTCCCTGTGGAACAGGAGGAGGAGGAACAAACTTCTTTCCCTTCCCCCCCTCCCCACAACAAACACCCTGTGAGGTAGGTGGGGCTGAGAGAGCTCTGAGAGAACCAAGGCTTGCCCACGGTCATCCAGCAGCTGCAAGTGGAAGAGTGGGGAATCAAACCCAGTTCTCCCAGATTAGAGTCTGTGCACTTAACCACTATACCAAACTGGCTGAAAGAAGAGAACATGTTTTACTCTACTGCCCTTTAAATGAAGAAATGTGTTCTAAGTTCATTCTTCCTTCGCTTAGAAGATATCCTTTCACCTGGATTTGGAGTCTTTCAAAATGTTACTTATAGGTGAAAACCCACAAGTTACAGCACTGAGTGCAAAATTTCTCATAGACGCTTGTAAAATTTGCCAGAAAGTGTTATGTATTTTAGATGAACTTTAACAATTTTAACAATTTTTTATTATTTAGTAATTTTGTATTACCTGATTGTATAACTTGATCAGCTAATTTCTGTTTATTCATTGAATTGTTATTATTATCATTGTGATTCATGTGTCTGTGATTTCTCCTGTTCTAGGACCATTTTAATAAACTTATAGTACCCAGTGCCTTCTTAGATTCCCATACTTTGGTTGCAGATTTTTCTTCTGGGCATACAATGTAGATATTTGAAGTATAAAGAGTCTAGAACTTCATCAAGTCTTGGCCACCATGGCAATCATCAGGAATTGAGGGCGACATTCAGTGATGGAATTGCTGGAAACTATATGGTAAAACCATAGAGCTTTACAAAGATTCCTAGAATGAACTGACCTCATTTCTGGGGGGAAACATAAAATTTCCATTGATTACTAGGGAGGCATGATGTGACTTTAACTTTTCCTCTAGAAGTGATGTCATGACATAGGCCAAGGCAACCCTATCTGAGTGAAACCCAGGCATTGACCTAATTTTGAAGACCTTGATTACATTTTTTAATCTGGATTGAGTTTCAGCACAAAGTGTTGCCTTGATAATGAGTGATTGGCACTGGCCATGATTTGTGCTTAGCTCAACACAAACCTTTCCACTTAGCGTCAACTTGCAAGGTAGCATGTACCCAATGTACCAATGAAGCCAAACCCCTGGAAAAGTAGCTCATTGCAACAATTCCAGGAGGCACATCTTGAAGTTATCAACAGGTGTACTAAACATCTCTTCAGTAAATTCTGTGGAGAAGATGGTGATTAGGTAGATGATACTAGAAGCTGAGATACCAGTATCCTGGGACACAGCTACTTTCTCATGTACAGTGCACCTGAATAGCATCAACAGCCAACTATCACAGCAGTGGGCAGATGACAAATTCTGCTGATTAGTTTCTTTTTCCATGTCATCATTTGTATATATGGTGGGGGAGCCACAATGTTTTCATTCATAAACATCAGTAGTCTTTGACTCTGTCTTTCACTGATTGTTACAGAGTCCATTTAAACATATTACAAAACAAATGTCAGTGTTTGTAGAAGGGAAAATAGAAGACATTTGCAGGAGAGGTGAAGAATGCAGAAAAAAGATTACACACTTTCCCCTAACGCAAAGTGCATTATTTTCATGTCCCCATTTACATTCAAAAACACTTTTTTTCTTTAAAATCTTACAACTATGTCATTTCACACTGAAGTAAAGTATACCGATTTGAATTCCACTTCAGACAAAGGCCAGCACAAGTAGTGCCATGTAATTAGGAGGGTGTGCCACAGTCATTATATTTTTTATACTATGCAAGAAATTTCTTAGAGACAAAATCACTGCATTTAAAAACCCTCAGGGATAACCTGGACTCTGTCAGTCATTTGCATCATTATTTCAATCTTACATTTATTTGGAGAGTATTTTGTCACTGATTCCCATACAAAACAAAAATAAATACTCAAGCACAGTAAAAGTGGGATCTACCCAGCTTTTCCACCAGTGAAGAATTAAGGAGGTATCTTGTTTGACCGAACAAAAAAATCTCTGTTGACAATTATGGAACCTTCATGGACAAAGGCCATGTAAGATATGGACATCTGTATGGAGAGAACTGGGTGAGACTGAAGGAAACCCCTAGCTGGATCCAAACTAACTCAGCACCTAATCTCTCCTATTTTCATCTTCCACTTCCAGATATGTCCTTTTTAACAGAACAGGTGCATCATCTAACACACCTGTAAGCCAGCTTTCTGTTGTGTCCCTTAATTTTGTAGGGGAAGGGTGACTCATAGCACCATTATGACATTGGTCAATGGTGCGTTAGTTTAACTATCAGAGCATAGTTTTCCAATAAACATTTCTTAAAACAAAATTGATTTAATATTTCACTCCCACTCCCCCTTTTCATGCCCAATCAAAGGGGTGGATTTCGGCTAACCGATGCCCTAAGCACAGCCCAACAATAGTGCCCCTTGGCCCTTCCATTGCTTAACTGACAAGATGGAAGTGAAACTCTCATGCCATAAAGCAAATGTGATATCTGATGACACCTTTAAAGTTGAACATGGTAGATAAGGACAATTACCAAAAAAATTGACCAAAGTTGAGTGTGTCAGTGAAATAGTTAAGAGCATGAAAGCTAGGTGCCCTAAGTACTTGCTTATTTTGCATAATGGTTAATCCAGGGCTGCCAGTAATAGGTACTGGTTACAGTGATTTCTGAGAGGGCTATTTCTTTCTTTCTTTTTATAATTTTTATTGCTTTTCACTATAAACTACAAAACTACACACTACAAATTCAGAGTAGCAAGGTACATTTATTATCTGTCTTGCACTTTGGATGTTTCACTCCA
>NW_015165900.1:9934-44899 GCF_001447785.1 Gekko japonicus
TCATGTTTACAATATATCATTTAATTTCTAAGTAATAAGTATCCAAATAGAAAGAAGAAAAATTCTTAATTTTAGTATCGCATATGGGCGATAATATAAATTATTTAAATTCTAACATAGAAAAATCTCAGATCTTCATTTGGATGTCTTCTTGTCTTTGTGCTTCTTCTGAGTGGGTTATCTCTAAAAAAGAAAGCTAAACTGGGTAAAACTACAACCGAACTGCTGATAGGAGAAAGTGAGAAGGTAGAGCGATTTATCTTATTTAAAATGTGGATGAAAAAGAACACAGAAAAGGATCCACTATTAACTGTGTCTTGTGCCAAAATTCTCTTTTAGGCTACAGTTTGCTGAAGTGTACCAGCAGATTCATTTACTAATCCAGAAAATTTTAAAACAAACTAACATTGGAAACGTGGTACACAGTAACAGAAATTAGTGAGTGGAGGAAGAGGTACATCACGAGGATGGTGCTGGTACTGATTCTGGTTTTATTGTTGTGCCCTGTTATATGCAAGAAACATTCCATTCAATGCACCAGAGCAACTGATCATCTTCCTATCCCTCATGAATTTTATCAGCCTGGTGACCTGCTTGTTGGTGGGATCGTTTCTCAGGTCGTCTACATCTATGATATACCCTCTTTCCATGAGCAGCCGGCACAGCGGTTTGCTTCTGAATCTATGTGAGACATTCCTTTGTTTTCCATTTGCTGCCTATTTCTGTAGCTATGTCTTCAATGTGTGCAGCTTTTTATAGAGGAAGGGGAGATTGGCTCCTTATGGACACATAATCAATGATTTGATACATAGAAGACCACAAAAGGGGCAGAGAGAGGCACAGTGAAGAGAAGAATGAGCTTATTAGTCCATAGCCTGTATGTAGGCTTAGTAGGATGGTGTTCAAGACTCCAAACAACAGGCTGACTTTGAAGATGGATCTGAACAAAGATGGATTGTAATACATTTCCCCACAATACCCTGATAGGTGTGAAATGCGCAAATTATGGACCTGAGTTTGTGGCCTTGGAATTCCATTTCTGTTTGTCCACTGAACAGCTCAAAGTCTATGTTGCATTCTGTCCACAGTTGGTTAGATACTGACAATTTTTTAAAAGAAATACAAAGGCCATCACCAGCCATTGGAGCCATGAATGCTATTTTCAGTTCAGTCCAGATCAGTTTTATTGCAGAGGGCCAATGGCCATTACAAGTGATAGAAAATTTATACTCTTGAACCTTAGAAATGAAACTGCTCTGTCCACTATACAAAGAAAAAGAATTGTTTTATTATTATTCACAGCCAAAACAACCATAGCTTTGAAATGGAAGTCAGAAATTAAACCATCCCTAAACGTATGGTACAAAAAGTTATGGAACTTATACATAATGGAAAAAATATCTGACATAATGAATCCAACAAAATCTACTGGCGAATATAGTGAATTTACAATTATATGGCTACCAATCTTAAGTTTATATATACTTATCCTGTAAATGATTGCTATTACTTGTTATTGGAATTTTGAAAATTGAATAAATTATATTGGAGATAAAAACTAGTGATAGAAAACAATATACAATAAATTACTGTACCATAAAACTAGATTAAGGGACTATAAAATTAACATTTTAAAACTTATTTCATAAGAAAAGAAAAAACTCCCATAAATGTCCATTGAATACTAATTAAAATCTTAACTGGCCTCTACTGACACTAGCTTAGCTTGAATTTTCATGGGTGCCAGGGCAAAAAGAGCAACCTTGTATGAAACCGCATCTGCAAGTAAAAATAGAACTTTTCCCATCACAGCACTAAGGCCTAAGTTGACCAGGATAGTATTTAAGAATTTCTTCCTTGGAGTTGAGTAAAGTGGAGAGGCATATGCAGAGGCTCTGAGCAGCTGGAGTTTGGGAGTAGCAACCTTCAACCATAGCAGTGTATGAAAATGAATGGATGTAAAAGCTGAGCGTAATTTTAAACAGAAAATCTTGGACAGATCTTCTGCCCTCAGATGATCCAATTTAATGGATTTCATTGAGGAGAGCCAGGAAATTATAGGATGGTTAGTTTAACACTGATAATGGGTAAGTTGGTGGAATCCATAATTAAAGATAGAATTACTAAGCACATTGATGAACAAAAGCTGCTGAGGAAGAATCAGCATGGTTTCTGTAAAGAAAGATCTTGTCTCACTTACCTGTTAGAGTTCTTTGAGGGGGTGAACAAGCATGTGGACAAGGGTGACCAAACAGATGTTGTTTACCTAGAATTCCAGAAAGCTTCTGATAAAGTTCCTCATCAAAGTTAGCTCAGCAGCCATGGGATGAGAGAACAAGTCCTCTTGTGGTTTAAAAAGTGGTCAATTAACAGGAAACAGAGAGTGAGGATAAATGGGCAGTTTTCATGGTGAAGGGTGGTAAGCAGTGGGGTACCACAGGATTTGGTACTGGGTCTGTTGCTTTTTAACTTGTTCATTAATGATTTGGAGTTGGGAGTAAGCAGTGAAGTGGCTAAGTTTGCAGATGACACTAATTTGTTCAGAGTGGTGAGAAACAGGAAGGACTGTGAGACATTCCAGAGGGATCTGTCGTGGCCGGATAAAATGGCATCAGTGTAGCAAATGAGGTTCAACATGACCAAGTGCCAAGGTATGCACATTGGAGCCCAAAATCCCAATTATAAATACATGTTGATGGGGTCCGAACTGGTGTGACTGACCAGGAGATTTACCAGGAGAGAGATCTATTAGCCACAAGGTACAGATGGACCACTATGTCTGGGGCAGTGATACTCTGTCTTCTTGGAGCCTAGGGGGCCACCGTGGGAGGACTTCTGGAGTCCTTGCCCCACTGATGGACTTCCTGATGACAGCTGGGTTTTGGCCACTGTGTGACAGAGTGTTGGACTGGATGGGTCATTGGACTGATGCAACTTGGCTACTTTTATGTTCTTATTGGTTGGGCAGCGAATTGCCTGGCCTATGGTAAGGCTGAAGGATCAAGCCACATGTGACCCCCTTTCCTCTAACGTTCCCACTCAGGACTCCCCTTTCCCTCTATGTTCAGGACCCAAATAGATTAGGCAGTCCCAGATTTGCCACCCATCATGTCCCTATTATTTTTGTGATGTCCCTGACCCTTTAAATATTGGGTTTCCACTCTCTTTCTCTGAGATCCTTTTAGACATGGTAGATCAGTTTCCTTCTCAATCACATCTGTCTCACACACAGATCTGTCCTAACCATCCACCCTAAAATGTCAACCTTCTCCCTAACATGCCATCAGTTCACACTGGATGCACTCTGAGAGAGACAGTACTTATAGGAAGGGAGGGTGAAATATAACTAGGAAGAATGAATGAAGAGTATACTTTTGTTTTTTGGCTATCAAACCACTTCATAACTCTCATTACAGATCAGTGCCAAAGAACTACCAGCATAACTTGGCCTTGGCCTTTGCTGTAAAAGAGCTCAATGAGAATCCTAACATCTTACCAAACATCACTTTGGGTTTCCACATCCTCAACAGCTACTATTTGGGGAGGATGACCTTTAAAGCTAGCCTGAGTTTGCTTTCTTCACAGCACAGATTTGTCCCCAATTTCAAGTGTGATGCACAGAACAATCCAATTGCAGTCATTGGAGGACTGGAGTCAGAAACATCTGCCAATATCGCCACCCTACTCAGGATTTACAAGATGCCGCAGGTAGGCCATTCATCCAGGGAAATGGGAATTTCATTTATCTGGTTTAAGATTGAATGATATCATGTATCTGGCTTACGATTGAATGATATCATATATTCCATCTGTTTAAAAATGTATCATTTTTGCAGCTCACTTATGGATCCTTTTCTCTCATTGAGGGTAACACATTGTTGCTCGATTCCATTTATCAGATGGTTCCCAACGAAGCTACACAATACATGACAGTCATCCGGCTATTGCATCACTTCAAATGGACATGGATTGTGTTGATTGCTGCAGATGATGATAATGGGGACACGTTCTTGAAGATCCTGATGCCAGTGCTTTCTGAGAATGGCATCTGTGTTAACTTCACTGTAAGACTGCCAAAACAGACTTACTTACAAGATGGGGTGGAGGTGTTTGCAAAGCAGAGAGAGTATTTTACTGTTTATTTCCAAACTAAAGCCAATGTATGTTTTCTATATGGAGAGAACTCTTCCGTGTTAAGTCTGAGAATGTTGTTGTTCTTAGGCCCTTTCATTTCATTTCCACCAGTGCATAAAGTGTGGCTTATTACATGCCATTGGGACTTTGAATCACTCTCCTTCCAAAGAGTCTGGGATATAGAGGCCTTCCATGGTGCTATATCTTTTGCTGTTCACTCCAATCAACCACCAGGATTCCAAACATTCCTTCAGTCCCTAAGTCCTTCCTGGGCAAAAGGAGATGGTTTTATCCAGAACTTCTGGGAGCAGGCATTCAGTTGTTCCTTGGGAAATCTCGATGTTCATGGGGACAACAAGGAAATGTGTACTGGAGATGAGAAGTTGGACTCCATTCCAAAGACTTTGTTTGAAATGAGCATGACTGGTCACAGCTACAATGTCTACAATGCTGTCTATGCAGCAGCACATGTTTTGCATTCTATCTATATATTCAGAACTGGACGCAGAAGAATGGAAGAAGAAAGGACTCTAGGATTTCAGAATGTGCAGTCATGGCAGGTACTTGCTTCTCAAAGACACTGTGCTACTCTTGCCTCTGTAAGCCGCCCTGAGCCCACTGGGGAGGGCGGGGTATAAATACGAAAAATAATTAAATAAATAAATAAATAAATAAAATACTCTCATTCCAGTTGGCCTTCATTCATTCATCCACTAATTTATTTTGAATATCTGTACCACATGTCTCCATCTCTAGATGTTTGATGTGCTTCCAGAAATAAGTGTAATTCATATCTTATTTGAATAATAAAAATAATGAGCAAGAAAATATCTATATATCAACAAGCTGTTGAAACCAGGGGTTGGTAGACGATCTGGTACATGAATTAGGAAAAAGATAAATTGAATTATGGTTAGAGAGATAGATATGATAGGAGAACACATCATTAGGTTACTTCTGTTCGCTAAAACTCTTTGTTGTAAGAAGCGATGGTATTTTTTGTTAGTTTGTTTGTTCTGAAAACCAGTAAAAAGATTGTTAAAAAAAATAGCTGTTGAAACCAGTCAACCACAGAAAGGATTCAGACTCAGCAACAATAGGTGGATATTCTGTTAAGATTTGGTAGTAACATAGAGTTCCAAAACCCTCAACATTTAGTATAATGAAACCTTCTAAAACTTTGCAGCAAAATAAATAAGTACCTGCATAAGAACAAGAAATCAGTGAAAGGCCATAACCTGGATTGCCCAGGCAAGCTTGATCTTATCAGATCTTGGAAACTAAGCAGGGTCGACTCTGGCAAGTACTTGGAGGGGAGACCTCCTTGGAATACCAGTGGTCGGGAGGCGAGGGCAGGTTTTATTCAGCTACCTCTCAGAATACCTTCCAGGACCCTAATAGGGGCCAGTCACCAGCAAGGCTCCCTCTAAGCTGTGGAGTCTTGTGAGCAAAAATTCTACTTTGTGAGCTCCTGGCATTAAAGTTGTGAGCAAGCGATTTGGCTGCTGCATCAATGAGTTTGCTCTGGAGCCCTCCTTCCTGAGCTAAGACAAAAATGTGTGAGCCGGAGGCTAAAAAACGGTGAGCTAGCTCACACTAAGTCGGCTTAGAGGGAACACTGGTCACCAGAGGTCACCATGACTTCCAGGTGCACACACACTCACACCGGGATGCACATGCACACACATATGCAGATATGAAAATAGAATAAATCAATGCAAGCTGCTCTCCAAGGTGTTGAGAAAATAAATGTGTCTTCATTTTGCTTTATTAATTTCCCTTTTTATTTAAACCATTCTCATGCTGCCTGTCCATCCAGCATGGGGACCATAAAATGGCCAACAACTGAATCATAAAATAGTGTAATAACTAATAACTATCAGTATGAATGATACATGGAAGAAACTGGTAGCCAGTGCAGATCCCTTAAAAGTGGCATAAAAATGTTCCCCACTCCTCTCTCCTGCTAGTGTACTTGAGCTGCTTTTCTGGATCAGTTGAAGCTATTGTACAATCTCCAGAGGCTGTTGGATTCGAGAGTGCATCACATTTGTTGAACCTGAATGTAATCAATGCGTGGATAACCATGACCAAATGAAGACTCTAAAGGAAGATTACATCTAGTGTACCTCTATACACTGGTTAAAGGACCTATAAAATAGATTTTAGACTTAGAGCCTTTGATGCCTAAAAGGGAGACCGCCAAACATAAACTTCCAAAACTGCT
Organism: Gekko japonicus; assembly: GCF_001447785.1. NCBI lineage: Eukaryota > Metazoa > Chordata > Lepidosauria > Squamata > Gekkonidae > Gekko > Gekko japonicus. The sequence continues at coordinate 16,296 of NW_015165900.1, forward strand.
GCAAAGGACGCTGCAATCTAGACACCCTCCTGAGAAAGATTAAAATGCTAGTAGCCCTTAGGTCATTTGTCATACATGAATGGAGAAGTGGACGATTGTGTGGAAAGGTTTCTGGGGAAGCAATGATATCAGACTCCTCCCACATTAAATTCCATCACTGTCTCAATGTACTTAATTAGGTCTGTTAGTCTGTCAATTTACTCAAGCTGTGACCCTCACCAATCCAGGGGACGGCTAAGTAACCTTATCCAGAACAGCTGATTCTGTAGACCATTATTTATCAGTGATCATTTTGTTGATAAATGAACTGGACTGATCTAATTTTTCATACCAACAAGAATGGTGGGAAATGACCTTAACTCCTCCACAAGGAATCCACTGGAACTGCAGTTTTTAAAGTTTACACAATGTTTGTTTAAGATGTATCGGCCACAGTCATCTATTACTAATTTCCAATCTTTTCAAAGATAGTAGCAATGGCTTCAGCATGTTAGGGTTCTTTTCTTTCTATTTCTGTCTCCACCAGCTGCATCGTTTTCTAAGAAGTATTATGTTCAACAACAGTGCTGGAGACACTGTGAGTTTTGACGAAAATGGAGAACTGAGAGTTGGTTTTGACATTACCAACTGGGTAACATTCCCAAATGGATCTTTCATGAGAGTGAAAGTGGGAAAGCTGGATCTTCAGGCTCCACAAGATGAAAAGCTGACCATTCATGATGATCAAATTGTGTGGCATAGAACCTTTAACCAGGTGAGCCATAGGATGAAAAGTGCATGAAAGGTGTGTCACATGAATGACCAGTGAAATTCATCTTAATAGCATTGCGTTGCTACAAATATCTCAACACTAGGAATCCATAATGAAATGTACAACTGCCATGGTATGAACTTTGAAGAAAAATATACTATCGAATTTGATTCGCAGAAAATTGATAGTGGATGGTTTTCAGGTTTGGAATGAATTTATTTCTTTTGCCATCCAATACTCAACAACTCTTCATCTTCACTTCGGTACTGAGGACGGATGGAAATATGCTTGCATTGGTGATCAAACTGGAAAAAACTTTTAAAATTTAGAAGATATTTCAAAATATTTTTTTCTTTTGCGTTCTTATTTTCAGTTTGCCTTTGAAGCCTTTCCACTTCCCTACTATTTTGTTAATACACCCTTATATACAACTATTGTATAATTGAGTAATAGAATTAAACAATAAAAATATAAAAAGAGAGGAAGGGTCACCAAGGACCATCTAAAAAGACTCTGATGTGGATTGGGACCCACATATAGAAAAGCCATGTGGGATGAGGATTTGGAGGATAAATAGGCAAGGCTGAGTGAAAAAAACCCACCTCAAAGTTCTATCTCAAAAGACCTGCTTTCCATAAAGGTTATCTTCCTTTTCTACTATGTGATCTGACCATATATACCTGTTTCACCATAAGGATCAACAAAATTTTCTAGGGTGTAAGCATTTGCAAGTAAAAGTTTTCTTCAATAGATACAAAGGTATAAGTGAGGTGTAACTGTTTTGAAACAATCATAAAGTACTTCAGTTTTAATTGTGGTAAGATCTCAAAGCATCATTCATTCATATCATCAATGTTTTTTGAGGGGGAAACTTGTTTCAGATATATGCCTAGATTTACATTCCTTATCCATATAAATATTTTAGAGATGAATGACAGGATACCTTATGATAGGATCTGTGACCTTTTTATCTTTCTTTTCTGAAAATAATGAGGAAGAAATTCCTCAAGATCTTCTCCACACTAGGAGAGATATGTGTGGCCATCTTTCCATATCAACACGTCAAGCATTGCCAGATTAGCATTTCTTCTCAGTGGTTATACACTTGATGCAAATCTTCCTCTTTGCTTATGAATAGGGAGTGCCTGTTTCTGTCTGCAATGAAAACTGTTGGCCTGGGTACAGCAGGAAAAAGAAAGAAGGGGAGAAATTTTGCTGCTATGATTGTGTTCCATGTCCAGAAGGAATGATCTCTGAGAAGAAGGGTAGGAGACACAAAGTCAAATATGTACTCTAATGGGGTATCTTAAAAAAGAACAATGTAGGATGATCCAAACATTATGTGATCTGGAGTGTATGGGGGAAATTGTCACATATTGTTTTTCTTTTTGAGGGATAAGATTCACAAAATTCTACACAAATAAACCAAGTATACCAAGTTGTACTGATAGGCATTTGGCTTTTCTTTTGTTTTTCCCCAGAATGTTGCACCTCTTTGGATGCTGTGATTCTGACATGCAATCTTTAGTCCGACTGTTAAAAGTTCCAACCTTCATTGTTGCCTTCTTGGCTTTATATGGGGATAGTCTTCAGGATCATGAAAGCAGGTAGATAGGCCACTATTATTTTGGTTTATTGAGACTAAGGGGAAATCTAGCTCTAGTGTGTGAATGCTACTTTTTAAGCATTCAAAGTATTTCAACTTTTACAGAAATAATCATTAACACAGCCTGTAAACTGAGACAGTATATAAGAGGACCAGATTTCCTGTGATCCATCCCATTAATGTATTTCTCCCTCTCCAATCCTGGCAGTTGGTTTCGGAGATCATCCGTTAAAACTGGTTAACTTTGATGAGGAGAATTGCAGGAGTTGCCAAGAAATTCCCTTGACTTCCTCAGCTTTTTGAAACAAATGAAATGAGGAATAATACTCTGATTAAAAAGTAAACTTTAATCAGATGTCATGATCATTAATAGTCAAGAAAGTCTTCCCATCTTGCAGTTGGGGCGCTAAGATTAAGAGAGTGAGATTAACAAAAAAAGTCTTAAAATGTTTCAACCACTTTTCTTTTCTTTCTCCAGACATGGATACCTGTGTCAAATGTCCACCTGATCATTATCCCAATCATCACCAAAATGGCTGTGTTCCCAAATATATAAGCTTCCTTTCTTACAAAGAACCATTAGGCACTCTCTTAGCGACCTTTGCTATTTTCTTCTCTCTGGTTTCAGTTATGGTGCTTGGGATATTTGTGAAGCACCAGGACAGTCCCATAGTCAAAGCCAACAACCGAAACCTTACCTATATTCTTCTAATCTCCCTTGTTCATTGCTTCCTCTCCTCTTTGCTGTTCATTGGACAGCCTGGAAAAGCGACCTGCCTTCTCCGACAAACAACTTTTGGCATCATATTCTCGATAGCCATTTCTAGTGTGTTAGCCAAAACCTTGACTGTAGTTTTGGCCTTCATGTCTACCAGACCAGGATCTAGGATGAGGCCATTGGTAGGGAAAAGACTGGCCTATTCTGTTATCTTTTCCTGCTCCCTTCTTCAAGTAGGCATTTGTGTTCTTTGGCTAAGTACTTCCCCTCCATTCCCAGATAGAGACATGCTCTCAATGAATGACAAAATCATACTGGAATGTAACGAGGGCTCAACAGCCATGTTTTACTGTGTCTTGGGCTACATGGGCTTCCTGGCTACAGTCGGCTTCGTTGTGGCTTTTTTTGCCAGGAAGTTACCAGACACTTTCAATGAAGCCAAATTTATCACTTTCAGCTTGTTACTCTTTTGTAGTGTTTGGCTGTCTTTTATCCCTACTTACTTAAGCACCAAAGGAAAATCCATGGTGGCTGTGGAGATCTTCTCCATTTTAGCTTCTGGTGCTGGATTACTGGCTTGCATTTTTTCTCCAAAGTGTTACATCATTGTCCTGAAGCCTGAGCTAAATAATAAGGAAATCTTAATAAAGAAGAAAAAATGAAAACAATACAAATTTGTATTCTTCCATAGGTGCACCAATGAAGTGACAGACATGTATCAATGCTAAGACTCCTTGAACAAAACTGTGGCAGTTGATTTACACTTTTATGGAACTGCTTTCTTATTCCTTATGTTAATTATTGACAGTCTGTGAACTTTGCAGTATGACATTCATACAAACATTTATCAGACTATTATAACCATTTACTCAAGTGATGTCTCATTTGCTAAAACCCAACACAACCCCACTTCTTCTTCAAAATCAATCTGGGAGAGATAAGCACACAATTGTATTAAGAGTGTGGGATCATTCTTGATGCAAGCTCATCTGTGTGTTGAGGAATCACAAACAAGCTGGCATAGGGAACTGGATAAAACAGATAAAATGTCTGAGCCTAGTGTTTGGGGGGGAGGTTCAGCGCTTCTGTTCTTAAGCATAAGTCACTCTAACCCCTATTTAGAGTACATTCCACATTCCTAAGAGGGACATAAAGAAAACAAACCTTATACCCTATTCTCTCTACAAGGCAATATGGCCCCAGCCCTTGATTAAGATATAGTTGCTTTGAGACAAGGAGGTCAAATAACAGATTTGGGTTAGGTTAAAAATAAGGGCAGGAATGTTCTATAATATAGTAAATCGATCCACAGAACAGACCAATCATCAGGCTCACTAATCAAACTTATTGGAAGATTTTAAATGGTTGGTAAATTCTTAGTGGTGAAATAAAATACTTTAATAAAAACTTATCTGGGATACACTGGCCAGAGAGGCATACTATCTCAATCAGCCATACTTATTTATTGTCTTAACTGTTTTTGCAACTGGAGTCATAAACAACAAACCCTCATCCCACAATAAACCTCATTTCACAGAAAAAACAAGGAAGAATTTGAAGGCTCCTACTGCAAATGTTGTGATTTGACAACAGCTGCTAGAAATTTTGCCACATGCATAGTAGTTTGTTTGTCTTCATCTCTAAATAACTGCTTCTGGAGAGAGGAAGTCCTGATTTACAAAAGGGGAGATCAGTTCATCTCTTAGAGCTGAAAATTTGGGAATATCAAGAAATATATGATACACAGAATCAATTTTACTGCTGCCATAATTAGTCATTCTGAGTATGAAATCCAATTAAATTTCCCAGACATCACACCTGAAGGTAGGGCATTCAGGTGTGCTATACCTTAACTGTGAATTGAACATTGAATGACAAGGCACTTGAGAGATTTACCACCAAACCATAGAAATATGGGGATCAGCTCACCTTAATAGTCGCCATGAAAAAAGGTAAATTTGACTGTAGAATGTGTTTGCAAATGCCTTAAGAGCATTCCTAATTCTAGCATACTTTATTTCTGTTGTGGTGGCTATGGGATGGGGGAGAAGGGGTGAGGGGGAGAAGCTCTGAAGCACCTGCTTTCTGGACTGATGAAAATAAAATCATCACTCACCTCTCCTCACCCCAGCTGGCCAACATGAAATAAAATAGGGGGATACGGTCAGGCTTCCCAGTCATAACACTCAACAACGTTCCTTCAGAAGTTTCAGTTTATTGAGAGTTAGTACTTGAGACACCATGAACTCTTGTGTCAGGAATGGCGGGAGAAAGAGTAGCCTGTTAACAGTTATACCCCTTTCAAACCAGACCCCCTGATCCAATAAACCCAGTAGCCAAGCACCTGAAAATGTCTGCAAAATACAGCAGTTACTTTCCCAGCGGGAAAAGCGGACCCAGCAGAGCTGAGCCTTCAAGGACACCAAACAGATAACACAACAGATGAGACGCAGGGGAAGGGAGGGTAAAGAGGAGGAAAGGGAGCTGGGCACCCCACACATTCCAGACCATGGCAGCATTAGGTGACAGACACAAACTTTAAATTAAAGGACTGGTAGTGTGTCAGCTATGTGCTCCCTAACAGCTTCTTATTTGGAAACCTACTAGACTAGGGCTGTACTTATGTGGGAGGCAAATAGAGACTCCTGCTTCCTATATTTCTGACTTGATGGACAACAAACAGATGGAGATGAACAACAAAGGTTTATTTAACAGAAAATGAAGTATTTAATAAGGTAAACATGATGTGTGGATAACTTTCAATATTTAAAGTAACACTGGCTCTCAAATAAAGTCAATAACCATTGAGAGGAGATTTGTTTCCCCTTTCTCAGGACAGGGTACCTCAGTAGGTTCAAGGCTGTTTATGCAGCACCGCTGTTGGCTGTGTCTCGGAGAAGCTCCAGAGACATACCAAAATGGCCCACCTTTTGGGGGGTCTAGAGGATCCTAGACTCAAGGAGGCTCCTGGAGGGGGACTCTGAAGTCAGTGAGGTGCATTTCTGGGTCACTTCTCTCAGTTAGTCTGAGAGTAAGAGATTTGAACCTTGTTCACCCAGGGGGTACAGAGAGCCATCCTGGCTTTTAGCTGTGTGCTACAGAAGAACTCGGAGCTGCGGTGGCTCAAGTGGTTAAGACACTGAACTGCAGGCAGTGGAAGTTCAGTAGTTCAGCAGTTCAAGACCCGAGTGCCACATGATGGAGAGAGCTCCCATCTTCAAGCTCTGGCAAACCTAGCAGTTCGAAAGCAAGAAATTGGAAGTAGATAAATACGTACCACTTTGGTGGGAAGGTGACAGCGTTCCGAGCACCTTGGTGTTTAGTCATGCTGGCCACATGACCACGGAAACATCTTCGGACAGCGCTGGCTCTTCGGCTTTGAAATGGAGATGAGCACCGCAACCCTAGAGTTGGATTCGACTGGCTTTCGAGCAAGGGAACCTTACAGAACAACTCAATTATATAAGAATAAATAGAATCTGCCTGCAATCTTCTCAAGTCTGTGAGTTATAACTTAAAGTTCTCTCCTCCCTATCTGGTTGTAATAAGTACCTTCACAGAAGGAGATTTGAAGGTGGGGGGGAGTGAGAGACAGTGTTTAAAGCCCGCTTACCCTCCCTTTTTTCCCTTTCTATTTTTTTAAACTTGGATTTATTCGTTGTTCTTGGTGTTCCCCCCACCTTCCTGGACTGGCAAAAGTTGTCTTTCTATCTAATTTTGTTGGACTGTAAGTCTTGAGAACACTGGCTTTTTTGATCTGCAAAAGATTGTTTATCAGAAAATAAGATATTTAATAAGGTAAACATGATGTATGGAACTCTCAATATATAAAGCTGACTCTCAAATAAAGTCAATAACCCCTGAGAGGAGATTGGAGTCCCCTTTCTCAGGACACAGTATCTCAGCAGGGTGAAAGCTGCTCTTTTCTTTCACAGAGCACCTTACCACACAACCTACACAAATCAGTTAGGAACAATGGACCCTTAGCAGGATAGATGAGACAAAGATGAAAAATTATCTAGGTACTGTGATGTATTGGAATCCTCACTTGAATCGCCCTATTGACACTCAATGTTAAGCTTCGAGCCGGCGAAGGCTCCTCCGAACTAACATACGATTGGTCACCCTCCACCAGCGACCAATCAGAATAACACACAGTCCCTGAGCAGGAAGAACTCCTATTGGTCCTTATCTAAGCAACGTTATTGGTTGATTATTGTAAATAGGTGTGGCTATGTTAGCCCAGGAATGTTTAAAAGGAGCCTAGCTCCCAATGTTAAACCGTTCTGGTTTTGGATGTGTTTGAGTGCTTGTTCGCTACTTCATTAAAGCTGAATCACTTAGCTGAAATCATTCTCAGAGTCTTTGTTAGTGCAATCTAACAGGTACTATGTTAAAAACCTATTTCTAAGGTGAATATAAAGAGGGCACTCCAACACACGTATTAAAGTCCCAATTTCCTCCTCAGACTTTGGCTACAGTATACATTAGTTTGATCTGGAGCTGTTCTTCCTGAGCTAAGACAAAAATGTGTGAGCCGGAGGCTAAAAAACTGTGAGCTAGCTCACACTAACTCAGCTTAGAGGGAACACTGCAGAGGGGTGTTGTGTGATCTTGGGTTAATCACACCATTTCATTCAAATGTAACTCAGAGGATTGTTAAAGAGGGGATACAATGGAGGATAGGGGAATGATGTGATCCACTGTGGGGTTCTATTGTGGAGAAAGGCAGCACATAAAAGGAAAGTGGAAAATATTTCCTCCTTTACAAAAGAAAAGGGGGCTAAGAACATTTGTGAGCTATCAGAGCCTGTGTTAAAAAGGGTTTAGTGTGTTAGATTTGGGTCAAAGAGATCCAAGTGGAATCCCCTCTCTGCCATTGAAGGTTGCTGGGTAACCGTGGGCCACTGACACATTCTCAGCATGACCTACCTTGCAGGGTTGCTGTGAAGATAAAATGGCAGAGAGGAAAACAATTTGAGCCACTTTCCATCCCCACTGGGGAGCAAGGCTTGTTATGATTTTTGTTATAAGTCTATTTTGGCTCCAGTTTGCAAAAGAGGATAATCTCTCTGGTTGTTGCTTCAGTCAGTGGGCACACTTCCAGTATAAAATATTTTGGGAGTCACACTTCTCAGTATTGGGTTTTTTCCATAGTTCTCACTCTTTTTAGGTTCATTACAGGCAAAGTACACAAATGAATACTACTAGAGAATCTCTTCTTCAATTGGAGGTTTTTTTTTAATTAAAACATAACTACTGCCTTATTAACATTGACTAAAAGAACAGAAACGTACATAGATAATTAAAGGAGAAGTATAACATAGAAGTATTTCGCCCCAAATATGAGTTCATAAGCATGGAACCTCTTCTGAGAAGACGCCTTTAGTCAGTTCATACTTCCCATGTTTACAGGCATTTCACATCATCTCCTAACAATAGCTTACTGTCCTGCTTGATAAGGGTACACATTTTGGGTCAACTAAGTATTTTAGAACTTTGAATACCATATAAAATAATCTAGACTTAAAATAATTTCTTAGGATATATAAAAACTGTTAGTTCAATTTTGCACCTTCTCATCTTAACAAAGTCTATTTAAAAATATTTGTTCTCTAAACTCCCTTGTTGTCAGGTTTAACTGATAGGCCATGCTACCTCTATTTCTGTGCACAGAGACAACTTCTGTGATCTTTTTTTGGTCAAGTTCACTAACTGTTCCCCTATATCTCTGGCTATACCTGTCAAAAATGCTAAGGGACATGATTGTTCAGGGCAAACTGTAAACGTATGCATAACGGATTAGGTCCCCGACATTAATATCTCTCTAGTTTAGCCACAGCCAGAATTTTCACTTTTAAGACTTACAGAAATAAAAGATTCAAAGGTACAAAGCTGGTAAAGTGCTTGCCAGGACCGAACACAGCATAAACATTTTAAATGACTATTACAGAATCATTCTTTCATCATTAATTTCATGGGCTTCTTTATATTGCATTTTTCAATGGATCTTGGAGACTATTTCATATTTAATTATTAAATACCTGAATTTCTTTTCTCATTAAATACTCTCTGATATTCATCTCAGGCCTCAGTATAATGATATAACATTTGGGCAAAAAGATGCAGCCCAATAACCCAGCACTGGAGGCCAAGATGGAGAAAATCTCCACAATCACCATGTCTTTTCCTCTTGTACTCATGTACGTTGGAAAGAATGAAAGCCAAACACTGCAAAAGACCAACATGCTGAAGGTGATGAACTTGGCTTCGTTAAAACTGTTCGGTAACTTTCTGGCTAGGAAGGCCATGGTGAAGCAGACAATGGCAAGGAAGCCCAGATAGCCCAGAACACAAAAAAAGAGGCTAACAGACCCTTCATTACACTGTATTATAATTTCTGCAGTCAGTGAGTGCATATCCAAATCTGGGAATGGAGGAGAAGCACCCAACCAAACAGCACAAATGCCTATTTGAACCAAGGAACAGGAAATGACAATAGAATGAGCCAACCATTTCCCCACCCACTTCCGGAAAATGTTTCCTGGCTTAGAGGCCATGAAAGCCACCACCACTGTAATGGTTTTTGCCAGCACAGAAGATACAGCGACAGAGAAGATGATGCCAAAAGCTGTTTGTCGGAGGAGGCAGGTCTCCTGGTTAGGCTTTCCAATGAAGAGCAAAGAGCAGAGGAAGCAGAGAAAGAGAGAGACCAGAAGGATGTAGCTGAGGCTCCGGTTGTTGGCTTTGACTATAGGTGTGTCCTTGTACTTGATGAAGATTGCAAGCAGTACAGCTGTGATCAGAGAAAAGAAAAGAGCCATAAAGGCTAAAATAATGCTCAAAGGATCTGCAAAGGAAAGGAATCTTGGAATCTTGGGGATGCATTGATCTTGGACCTTGTTTGGATAGTGACCCTCTGGGCAAGAGACACAATAATCCATGCCTGAAAGAGGAAGGTAAATTATTTAGAAACTTGCACAACTGTATGTGCAGAGAGGTGCCATGCTTTGTCCCTCTCCCCGTATGTGCCACTAGGTTCCTACCAGGTTCAAAAAGTGCAACTCTGCACCAGAACACTCCTTCACAGAATGCTCAGCCTCAAGGCATGCGATGGCCTGCTCTGGATACACCTTCCATCATGCAAGTGTCTTGGTGTGCTTGCCCTTTAACCCTACCTATCCCAAGCAACTCCCCCCCCATTCTTGACAACTAGCTGTGGTCTGACCAGTTTTGCAATAGGCCTGTTTATCTGCGAATGCCCTGACAACAATGACAGAAAAGAACAAGTGCTTCACACTTAGACAATCTGGCAAACCTCCCTCTCCAACTACGGTTAACCAGCTGATCCCATGCTGCCTATGGAGAGGATGGCCGGGTCAACCACAGCAAAGAAAAAATGAAAAAAGCTGAAGGTGAGAGGGTGCAGCTAGGTAAATCATCCTCTTCTAATTGGCTGGCCAGATTTCTTTGACCAATTAAGTCCAGTGCCTCATTTGAAGTTAATGGGGCTTGGGCAAATTGATCCATAGCATGATCTGCTGTGAATGTCTCTTCCTTGGAAACTCTGCTTCCCCCAATGATAATGGAATCATAAGACATATATTGCTTTGTAGAGCATGATAGGATCATCAGATGCTTTATCTCCTCTCCCCAAACCATTTTCCTTAGGCTAGAATTTAAATCATTGGCCACATCCGAAAGAGTTATCTTTTTTATTATATAATTTTCCCTCCAAAACTCTGAGGTACCTAGGCAAATGTTGGTACATGGCCACTAAAGGTAAAGCAAACCCTTCTGATTTTCAATACTGTAAGACTCATGACTAATTTCCGCCACACTGGTGTTATGCCTAAATTGCACTTTGTTGTGGTATCTCCTTTTAAGCTATTAATCCTTTCCTCAAAGAATTAATTAAATCACTGAAAATAAGTAGTGAAATGGATAAATAAGAAAAATCACTTTTAACCACTTTCTCAAATGCCCCCCTCCATCTGCAGATATTAAATTGCCTTCTGGGCGCCACTCCATTCTGACCCAGATATTTAGTTGAATTCCTATGTCTTAAGAATGCATCTATTACCTTCTTGGTTTGACACCTTCCCTTTGGGACATGGATCACAATCATAACAGCAGAATTTCTCTCCCTCCTTCATTTTCCTGCTGTAACCAGGATAGCAGAGGTCATTGCACAGAGATATGGGAGGTACCTACCCTTCAACAAAGGAAGTATATAGAGTTGAGAAGATGCTCATGTGTGTGTGCACTTACATTGGAATATACACCTCCTTCATATGCTCAGCAAAGCTGAGAGCAAAAACATAAAAAACTAAACAGCAACAGGGACAATTCAAATACTTCTCTGCTGAGCATTAATCACTCTACTTTTTGGGAAGTGGAAAGTCTTCATGTCCTGAAAAACAGAAGGCACCCTTTAAACCTCCCAATGATCATACTACAGAGCTGACTTCAAGGGCAGACCCATAAAAAGTGCATTTGCAATAGCCTCACCTTGATGTTACCATAGTATAGATACAGGTTGCTAGATAGGCTGAGTCAAGGTAAAGGGCCATCTCTTCCAGGATAGCTCCCCTCCATAGCATTAACTTCCTAGTCCATAAGTAAGCTGGGTACAGAATAACCCATAGGCTCTCAACTGAGACAATAAAAGTTAGCTGAACCCCATCAAAGCTGGGAAGTTCTACAATATCCTTCAAGCCTCAGTGTTGCCAACCAGCAGTACTTCTGTCTTATCAGGATTCAGGTGCAATTTGTTTTCTCTTAGTCATTTAACCACAAAAGTCAGACAGTAAGTCAAAACCTCTACTGCACTTGCAGGAGATTTGGATATAGAGATATTGAGCTGGATGTTGTCAGCATATGGATGTAAACCAATTCCAAAGCTACGCAGGATTTCTCTTAAGGACTTTATATAGAGGTTGAATAATATGGAAACCCATAAAACAAGCCCCCCCCCTCCGATAGCAATTTCTTGAGACTAGTCCATAAGGAATGGTTTAAACCAATTCAACGCACATTAAATGATACCTACTCCTGTGACCAAGCTCTCAAAAAGATGGCATGATCCACTATACCAACAGGTACAGATAAATCTAGCAGGAACGAAAAAATATTCAAATAAAGAGCATCAACTAATGTCCATAATGTTAAATTCTTTAAATTTAAACTTTAGATTCTTGGCCAAGCTAATGGTACCATTATTGTATGTCACATTGCTGAAGTTTTTGGGCCCTTAAAAACCACTGCATGAAGATCTGTTTCCCTGAAAGCTAAAGTCAATGTATCAGCATTTCAGAGACAATGCATCTCTTTCCCACCTGACTGAGGTCGCCATGCCATTTGATTCTATCATCATGAACAGTGAGCTCTTTTCCGGGAGGAGTCTGAGCCTCCAGCTTTCCAACTTTGACTCGTATATAGGAGTTATTTGGGAAAGTGACCAAATTGGTGATGTCAAATCCAGCTACTAATTCTCCATATCTGTTGAACATAATTTCATCTCCAGCACTGTTGTTGAATGAGATTCTCTGAAGAAATAGGTGGAGCTAGGTAGAATGAGAAAGCAGGATAACATTTTATTGGAATATTCATCATGGGATTTAAAAAAAAATCTAGACAGACTTCGATTCAGGAATTGAAGCAACTGATGAATGAAACTACTTTGCATTTGAAGAAAGATGGCAGTGTAGCACATACAATTTAAATACTGGTTACAAGAAGACAGTAGGAAGTCCTCAATTTGTTGTCCAGCTTAATGGACTTCTAGTAAGATATCCTTTGGAGGAATTAGGCTAGAACTATTGTAGTTTTCTTGTATTCATATTTGGCAAGGAGGGGAGAGAGATACCTAGTAAAAGGTAAATGCCCATTTTCCATAGGTGATTTGACCATAAAGCAATACATGAGACCCATCTTCAGCAGTGGGGAGCAGTCTTCAGCAGTGGGGAGAGATTACCTGCCAGGGCTCAAGGGTTAGAAAAGCCAGTTTGTCACCATCCTTCACAAGTGCATGCTTGGCTCTGTATGAATACATCATATGCAAGGAATGTGCTATAGCATAGACAGCATTGTAGATACTGTAGCTGTGTCCAGTCATGCTCATTTCAAAGAATGTTGCTGGAACACTCTCCAGTTTCTCATCTCCAGTACATGTTTTATCAGAATTGGTTGGATTAAGAGAATCTGGATATTCACAGTCAAATATTTCTTCCCAGAAGTCTTTATTAAAACTGTTCTCATTAGTCCAGTAGGATTTTTTAATCTGAAGAAATGTTTCGAATCCTAGGATTGCATTTGAGTGAATTGTGAAAGAAAGAGCACCATGGAAAATCTGTATGTCAAATTCCTTTTGAAAATGAGTTATCGCAAAATCAAACTGGGCAGTTGTAACCCACACTATCCCTTTAGATGTTCTCTCCGTAGGTTCTGTCTCTCTTATGGACACCATTTGTGCTGGCACCCAGAGAGTATTTGCCAGCCACATAGTGGTTGCGGTGTCTCCATATACAACAATAACATTTGCTTTGCTGTCCAGAAAAGATGCAGCATTACTGTCACTAAATTTCAGCAGATCATCTAAACTACCAAGCTGGACCTTTGTTAGAGTCCTTTCTGTGAAGGCCACACAGATTCCATTCTTAGAAAGCATTGGCTCTAACATCTCCAAGAAATGTTCTCCACCTTCATCATCGGGAGTGATGAACCCAACCCATTTCCATCTGAAATGGACAAGCAACTGGACAATTCCCACATACTGAAGGGCTTCATTGGGGACCATGCGGTAAAATGAAGGGAAATGAATCAAGTCATTCACTGTTGATTTAAATGAACCAAATGAAATCTAGAAAAAGAAAAAAAGTTACAGAGAGGGAATAGTAATATGTCAGGAGCTTTTTACTCCTTCTTTTCCTTTTTACAAATCTACTTAAATTTCACCATGGGATGCTCATTCACCCATTGCTACATATCACATCCTGTTTGCACAGAGTAATCATTAGAGCTGAACACTTGCAAAACTCTGCAGCTGTGTCCAGACTGTAGGACAAGGGATCAATGGATGTGATTGATGAATGTGATTTCTGACATTTCTCTTGACATGTATAATGCCAGCTGTCACTGTGCTTTATTAAGAGTTTGATTTTAGTATTTAGCCCAAGCAGAAGAGACTTAGAATAGAAGTAATTAGAGCATTTTAATTGTCAAAGGTTCTTTTAGATAGATTCAGAAAATAATGGAATGGAATGTATGTAATCCCCGCTGCCAGGGAGGCTGAGGCCGGTGATCTCAAGAGTTCTGGGCTGCAGCGGGCTATGCCGATTGGATGTCCACACTAAGTTCGGCATCAAGACAGTGTGAACGTAGTAAAGGGACTAACAGAGGTGCTTTGCCATTGCCTATCTCTTTCAGAAAATAATGGAATGGAATGTATGTAATCCCCGCTGCCAGGGAGGCTGAGGCCGGTGGATCGGATGATCTCAGGAGTTCTGGGCTGCAGCGGGCTATGCCGATTGGATGTCCGCACTAAGTTCGGCATCAAGACAGTGTGAACGTAGTAAAGGGACTAACAGAGGTGCTTTGCCATTGCCTATCTCTGCATAGCAGATCAGGTCTTCCTTGGTAGTCTCCCGTCCCAGTACTAACCAAGTACTACCCAAGGCTTCTCTGATCTAATGAGATTGAGCCAGAATTTAGTGCCTTGGAACCAGTTCAAAAAAAAAATGAATTGGACTTCTGGATTTTACATTTAGCCTTCTTTTCCTTCCAGTGAACATTCAACCTGGACCAATCATATAAGAACACTACTCTGTAACACACATAATCTTTCCCCCCATCATGTCTCCATCTATACATGCCCTTCACCCAGTGAGAAACATTATGCCCCCCCTTATTGAACACACATTAACGGAAACTTTTCCTTGCAATTAACTTGAGAGATTCATATCACAGTTCAATACTACTAGACATATTCCACCTCTGTTTCTGGTTTTCTATTACCACTCTCCCTCTTTCTGACCAAGCAAATTGGGACCAGAAATATAAGTAAAGTTCAAATGAGACTGGAGACTGGAAAACCATCTCGCACTCCCCATGCATTGACCCTACCTGTAGAATCTTGTAAAGACTTAAGATGTCTGCCAGGCATGAAGAAGTTTCAGAGCTAAGTCCTCCAATGATGCCTACCACAAGTTTCTCAATGCCACAATAGAAGTTTGGGTAAAAGCCATCAGATTTGAAGAGCAGGTCAAGAATGGTCCGATAAGTCCAT
Organism: Gekko japonicus; assembly: GCF_001447785.1. Classification (NCBI taxonomy): domain Eukaryota; kingdom Metazoa; phylum Chordata; class Lepidosauria; order Squamata; family Gekkonidae; genus Gekko; species Gekko japonicus. The sequence continues at coordinate 31,657 of NW_015165900.1, forward strand.
CTTTTATCGATGTAGCTATCATAGATGCGGAAGCCCAGAGTGACATTGGGCAAAATGTTTGGATTACGATTGAGCTCCTCAATAGCAAACACTAAGGCCAGAATGTGCTGGTAAAACTTGGTCACCATGCTGCAAATATAAGCACTCTCTTTTTAAAAGCAGAACACTACAATGCTTGGTTTTTATACAATATTGGTTATAAAATGAACCCATATGTAAAACCCACAAGTCCAACACTGTCGGGAACAACCATCCTCTCTGTTCCCCTCTAGCAACTGTTATTCAAAGCCAGGGTGTCTGCAGGCTCATTTTAGTGAACATAATGAACAGATCTTTAGTTGGTTGGTCTAATACCTTCTTTAAGTCATCTATACCCATAGTTGTCATCACTGCCTGTGTCAAAGAATTCAATCTATTATGTGCTTTATAAAAAAAACAAAAACAGAATCACAAGTTTCTTTTAATAAATACAAAATTATCAGGTGAGTCAGAGCTTGACTAACGTGAAAGGTGGTGGTGAGGTGCCTGTTTGCTTTCCCCCAAATCATGCACAGGCTCCCATATATTTACTCCAATTGCTTTACATTCATTTTTTAGCAAGTACAATACTTCCTGGCATGAACTGTGCCCGTCAAGGTCACATTTAGTATAATTGGTACTGAAACTCATGCCATTCAGTGATTTTTGCTTTTTCTTTATATTAACCTCCCTGTTTAAGGGTTTTCCCTCCTTCCCTTGCTTTCTTGCTTTCCCGTTGCCAATACTGAACTTAACCACAGTGGATCATGACCGATTGTGTTCCCATTACTGGCTCAGTACACACATACTATAACACATCCAAAAGGTTTATGATGTATCAGGCCTTGAAACAGTTACTATGTGGGGCACTGACTTTACTGACTTCCAGGCCTTTGATTTTGAAGAACACAAGTCATAGTACCCATTCAGCATATTCTTTCCTCTATACCCTTCAAAGAAACAGACTGAAGCAATTTGTATCATATAAATTTAAAGTGTCATCAAAATAAAATCAGTTCTCATTCATTGGGGTGTGAGTGATTACTTACACTGAAAGGTGAATAAAGTCCTCAGATGGGTGTTTCTTGAAGGAAGCCTCATAGGAAATGTAACGAATATGAGTTGCAATCTCACCAAAAAGGATTTCACCTGGCTTGTACCACTGGTGTAGAATCTGAAGAGGCTTATTCCCGCTGCACTTCAAACTATGCACTTTGCACACCATGTGAGGCAGCAGCAGCAGCAACAACAATACGGACTTTACCATCCTGATGGGAAAGCAGTTCTGTGCACATAGACTCTTCCAGGTCATTCTACAGCATCATCTACAGTGTGTGGATGACTCTTATGGTTTCATGTTATAAAGGCATGGTTTGAGTGCTGGTCAAGAGACACTGATTCATCATACACAAACATCTCTCCTTTGTTCCTTTTGAAATTATTTCCAACTACCTTCTGGACAATGACTGGGGCTTTGATTGGATGAACAAATAACAGATATTTTGATGATTATAGGGGAGACAATCATTCTGCACAACTTTTGAGAACCTTCTAGTATAACGGTCTACAGAACTTTTGAAGCAAATATGTTTGTCCTCACCGACACATCACTCTGGGAAGACACATTGACCCCCACCTCCAGAAATCCCTAGGATATAATTGAATAGGAGCAGATATGCCTGGAATAGATGAAGTGTTGCTATAATTGCACATCTCCTCCCCCAGGAAAAAAATAGCAAGAGCCAAAAATAAAATACTGATGATCGGATCATCTACCATCTAATGTCTGAACATTCAGACTTAAAAGAAATAGGACATCAAGTGAGAATTGACATATTAACCTTTTTTAAAAAGTAGACTGTCAACCTAAACTTGGTTTAGCAATCCACAGGCAGATTTCCTGAGGTTTTTTTAAATGATCTAAGCAGCCACTGTGCAGGAGATGACATCATCTACTTCTTCTTCTTCTTCATCATCATCAAGTATGATGGTGATGGTGGTGGTGATAATATTTTAATTAATTTATACCCCACCCTATCCCACAAGTGGGCTCAGGACGACATACAAAATAAAATCCACAGAACAATAAAACCAATAAAACCAATAAAACAATAGATGGCATAATACATAATAGCAGCAAACCCCATAACTCGTATCAGATGAACACAGGTACACCAGAAAGCTCCGGTACCCAATTGTATTATTAAAACAGCAGGGCCATGAACAGGAAAGGCCAGAACAGTTGAACATCTGCCACCTCAACCAAAACCAATATGGAATTTGGATACAATACATGGTGATAGGGTTTAAACTATCCCTCAAGGTCATTTTCCCATTTAAGTGCTTCCAGGATAATTTCTCTTTGAGTGCAGTATTCCTTTTATCTGTCCTCTTGCCCCTCAGCTTCATTTGATGCCCAAAAATTCTAGCATCATGAGAAAGGGAGGAAAAGTTCTCTCTCTCTCCACTCTCTTCATGCATCATGTGTGCAAATAGCCCTTAAATCACAGATAACTTACGGTGACCCCACAGGGTTTTGAAGGCAGCAGATGAAGCAGAGCTGGTTTCTCATAATGATCATACCACTGGATAAGTGCTTCAATTGCAAAAGCATGTTCCGATCTACAATATACCTGCCAGATCTATGGATCACTAAAAGATCCTGCCAGGCTGATTGAAGTGGGCACCTGGTTTCATATCATGACTGGCTGTTAGGAATATAGATCCCAAGTCAGAAATTGTAAGGAACAGCACTTTCAGTTTTGTGCAAGGGTTGCCCTATGTTTCCTTCCTATATTTATTTATTTACTTACTGTGTTTATAGTCCAGCTATCTCACTGAGGCGCAATGTGGATTACACAGTATAATCAATCACAGTCGATACAAAGAGACATCAAATGGCCACAGTGTGGGTTGATATAATCGATAGGAGAAGATGTCAAATGAGCAGCATACTCGGACTCAGGTTATCGAAATCTGAATGAGCATAACATAACAAGCATGAAACAGAATGTGGATATGATGCAGAAAAACGGTATTGTCTTCAAAGCCATCACAATAGCGTCTGTTTTATTTTCAATCCCTTTCCAAATGACGCTTAGCATATACTTTGCATTTTCACTACAGCTTCACACCCAGTCAACGTGTTCATCAAGCCATCCGCGATGATTCCGAGAACTCTTCCTTAGTCGTTGACTGTCATTTGAGATTCAAACGGCATAACTGAATCTCATTTGCCAGTTTGTCATCCACTCTCCAAGTTCAGAGAACATCTTTTGGCTCTTCGTATGCCCCACTTTGGTTCTCCCCATCCTGAGTCGTTTGGTATCATAGGTCAACTTGGCCTCTTAAGTAATAATCCACAACAAATTAAATCACACGGTCCCAGGACCAATCCCTGCAAAACCACATTGCTGGCATCCCTGCATTGTGATGTTAGTGCTTAAAGAAGAGAAGCTGTGGCTCAGTGGGAGAGCATCCGCGTAGCATGTAAGAGGTCCCAAGTTCAGTCCTGGCACCTGCAGTTGAAAGGACCAGGTGATATGAAAGACCTTGTCTGAGACCTTGGAAAGCCACTGCCGGTCTGACTAGACAATACTGACCTTGATGGACTGATGTCCTCATTTAGTATAAGGCAGCTTCATGTGTATATCTATGTGTAGGTCCCCCTCATGGATCACTGCCTTGTCGTGGCGAGGGGGCTTGCGCAGTTCAATGAAGCTGTGGGCTATGCCGTGAAGGGCCACCCAAGACGGACAGGCCACAGCAGAGAACTCAGACCAAGCGTGATCCACCTGGAGAAGGAAATGGCAACCCACTCCAGCAATACTGACCTTGATGGACTGATGTCCTGATTTAGTATAAGGCAGCTTCTTGTGTATATCTATGGGTAGGTCAGCAGTTTTTCACTGCACTTCCTTATGACTTCTTGTCTTTTTCCTTATGTGTTTTAGGTGCTGTCAGGTCATTTCTGATTTATGGCGACCCTATGAAATAATAACCTAAAGCAGTTTTTCACTGCACTTCCTTATGACCTCTTGACCATACAGATCTTTTGGCTTTTTCCTTATGTGTTTTAAGTGCTGTCAGGTCACTTCTGATTTATGGCGATCCTATGAAATAATAACCTATGATAATATGAACTATGAAATAATAACTTTCCAACTCTATGATTCTATGATGGCCATGACTTCCTTTGTGAGTCAATCCATCTCATAATCTTTTCCAGCTGCCTTCAACTTTATCTTGTATTACTGGCTTTTTCCAGTGAGTCTTGTCTTCTCATAATGTGACCAAAGCACGAGGCGATCAACTGACAGGGGAGAGCGGAGCCAGCCTTTAAGAACCGTGCTGGCTCCGCTCCCCATCTCGGAGTTAAGGCTGCACCTCAGCCCTTCCTCCATTCCTCCTCATGAGGAGGCAAATGCGGCCCCTAGGAGGCATGCTGTGGGCTGTCTCCTGTGGGGCTGGATAGGGTCAATTTAATCATTTTAGCTTCCGGGAGGAATTTAGACTTGATTCCCCCCCCCTAAATAAAGGGATATTCCCTAAATTTCAGGCTCATGTGGCCTGCAGTATGGGTGTTAGCCGAATTGCTCTATTTCCTAAATAAAGATAGGGAATTATGAATATTAAATAGTAATTGGCTCTAAGGGAGCAATGACCTTTGTATACCAGAGTTCAATTTATTCAGATCCCCAGAAATAGACCAGGGGACTAGATCTTAAATATGATTTCTTTTAATAGAACATTCAAACTCACATACATTTGGAATAAAACAATTACACACTCAAGCAATACAGAGCTAGGAAATTAGATAGAATAGTACAGTGACAATTGTATGAGCAGGAAGTACCATTGGTGGGGTTATACTTTCGACGCAACAAGGTGATCCTGCTGTGAAAAATGGGGGGAAATACTAGGGAAGGGGGATTGTGTGATGGCCAGCAGCACACGTGGAGGACTTCAGACAGCACTACAACTGAAGTCGGCTAGATAGGGAGGGGTTAGGTAGGCAGAAGAGAGAGAGTGAACAATGGGCAGATATTCTCTTTATATACCCTAAGAGGGGTTTGGGACATGAGTCACCAAGCACATAGTCCCCAGGAAGCTGCTAGAAGCTGCTAGTTCCTTAATGGGCTAAAAGAATGGGATTAAGTGTTGGGCAATTGACATAAGGTTTGTTAATGGTGACACCTTTAAGAGTAAACAGAGGAAAAGAAAAGGCAGTCATTCCTAGTGCTTGGTTAGCCAACGATCCAGTGATCTGTATCATCATTATCTTGATGGGCAGTATGTGTGCTTAGCTGCTCAGGTGATCTCATCATGGCCAAGTTCTATTGTTTAACTTGGGATGAGTAGTGTGGTAATGCTAGGAGAAGGTGTGGGTGTGGGTGGAAGGTTGCCTGTGTGCTGGAGAAGTCTTTCAATTGAGTCCTTTCTAGGAACACTCAGGCTTCTGGTGTAAAGCATGGCTTCTACTTGCTGGCTGCTGCCTATTTCTGGCATCAGGGAGGTTGATTCATCTTCTGCAGGGATGCAGGGTTTCAAAGTACTGAGTATGTCTGTGGGTATAGGTCTGGCTAGCACACTGCTTCCTGGCAAGGCTTCCCTTGGCTGGTCACATGTCTACAGTCTGGGAGGTTGGCATCATCATTGGGCTACCGTATAGTTCAGTCTCTGGTACATCTATTATATAGTTCAACTCACAGCCCTAGCCTATAACTTTATAAATGCTGCACAAGACTCTTGTAGGGCAACATGGCATAATTAAACTGACTTGTCTGAGAGAGTGGTGGTAGGGCTTACAAACATATTCCATATGATAAGTGTTACTGAAATGCTAAGCAACATTACCGTGCAGGGCACACTGGAAGTGATGACATGACACATCATATTTTTAATCTAATTTGATTTTGGTTGTTCTCTCTCTCTCTCTCTCTCTGCTTTTAACCACAGCCAGAATACTCACTATTAAGACTTACAGGAATGAAAGATTCAAAGGTAACATTTTGGTAAATATTTAGCTAGGAAGGAACATAGTTTCACCATTCTTAATACCAATTACTGAATGTTGACCATTCATCTGATATGTATAAAAGCCCTAATGCATTGACACTTTCTAGCTCTCCCATTGGCTGTACTGTGTGCTCCATCAGCCATTGGCCCATCAACTGCCACTCAAGAGTACTTACATGAAATTGGCTGGGGGCTGGGTCCGCTCCTCTCTCCTGCCCACTGCCAGACTGGGCACTCTTTTGACAGAATAAACTACCAAAATGGCTGTCTCTCCTAACAAAGACACTTCTACTTCTGCTTGGCTCCTCTGTGACAGGCTTCCTACTGAGATGGGCAAGCAGCTGTCAAACCATTGTCTTCTCCTTTTGTTGTGGGGCTAACTTTCCCTCAGTGGCTGTTGCTAGGCAACCACACTCGGTTCTGTCAGTAAAAAGGCAGGGGAAGGAGGCCCTTTCCAGGCCAACTTTGGCCTTTGTGGGGAACTCATTGGGGCCAGTCCTGAGTAGGGTTGTAAGCTCCAGGTTGGGAAATCCCTGGAGATTTTGTAGTGGAGTCTACAGAAGCCAGAGTTTGAAGAGGGGAGAGGTCTCAACTGAATAGAATGCTATAGATTCCACCCTCCAAAGAAGTTATTTTCTCCTAGGGAATGATTGTTGCCAATCTCCTGGTGAGGGCTGGATATCACTCAGAATTAAAACTGCTCTCCAGATGGCAGAGATCAGCTCCCCTGGAGAAAACGGCTGCTTTGCAGGATGGACTCTGTCATACCCTACTGAGTTTGTTTCCCTCCTGCTTGGGTCCCCACTGCAGAGAAAGACTACTTTTCCTAGGTAGAGGCTGCAGGTGGGGGGGATGGAAAGCTGAAGTCAGAGGGGCAGATAAAGGTAGGCTGATGGTTAGCTGGGAAGGAGCTATGGTTGCCAACTCCAGGTTGGGAAATTCCTGGAGATTTGAGGGGTGGAGCCTGGAGAGAGTGGGGTTTGAGGAGGGGTGGAACCTCAGACAAGTACAATGCCATAGCCTCCACCTTCCAAACCTGCCATTTCCTCCAGGGGAACCATTGTTGTCACTCTCCAGGGGAGGGCTAGAGATCACTCAGAATTACAACTGTTCTCCAGATGGTAGAAATCAGTTCCCCTGCAGAAAACAGTAAACTCTGAATCATTATACCCTGCTGAGGTCACCACAGCAAATTGATGCTGAGTGCTCAAGGCCAGGGCACCCACCTAGAGCCTCTTTCTAGATCTTGTTGTATTTATTCCACAATGGGTCTTATTCCTAGTCATTAATAACTCCACTGGATTCTTTATATTGCATTTGTCATTCACAAGAGAATACACTGGACCTTTGGGCCTATTTTACCTTTATTTGTGTTTGAAAGTACCATCAAGTTGCAGCCAACTTACAACAACCCAATAGTGTTTGCAAGACAAGAGATGTTCAGAGGATGATTATGATTGCCTGCCTCTGCATACTGACCATGGATTTAATTAGTGCTCTCCCAATCAAATACTAATCACGGCCAACACTGCATAGCTTCTGAGATCTAATGAGATCAGACTAGTCTGGGCCAATTATTAATTCTTAGAGTCTCAGATGTGTTTTCTTATAAATTGTTCTCTTTTGTTCATCACAGGCCTCACTATTATCACGTAACATTTGGGCAGAAAGATGCAGCCCAATAACCCAGCACTGGAGGTCAAGATGGAGAAAATCTCCACAATCACCATGTCTTTCCCTCGTGTACTCAAGTAAGTTGGAAAGAAGGAAAGCCAAACACTGCAAAAGACCAACATGCTAAAGGTGATGAACTTGGCTTCATTAAAACTGTCAGGTAACTTTCTGGCTAGAAAAGCCACAATAAAGCAGACCACAGCTAGGAAACCCAGATAGCCCAAGACACAATAAAACAGGATGATGGAGCCCTCGTTACACTGTACTATAATTTCTGCAGTCAATGAGTGCATATCCAAATCTGGAAATGGAGGAGAAGCACCCAACCAAAGAGCACAAATGCCTATTTGAACCAAGGAACAGGAAATGACAATAGAATGAGCCAACCATTTCCCCACCCACTTCTGGAAAATGTTTCCTGGCTTAGAGGCCATGAAAGCCACCACCACTGTAATGGTTTTGGCCAGCACCGAAGATACAGCAACAGAAAAGATGATGCCAAAAGCTGTTTGTCGGAGATGGCAGGTCACCTGGTTAGGCTTTCCAATGAAGAGCAAAGAGCAGAGGAAGCAAAGAAAGAGAGAGACAAGAAGAATATAGCTGAGGATCTGATTGTTGGCTTTGACTATGGGAGTGTCTTTGTACTTGATGAAGATTGCAAGTACCACAGCTGTCATCAGAGAAAAGAAAATAGCAATTAAGGCTAAAATAATACTCAAAGTATCTGCAAAGGACAGAAAGTTTGGAATCCTGGGGATGCATTGATCTTGGACCTTGTTTGGATAGTGACCTTCTGGGCAAGTGACACAATAATCCATGTCTGAAAGAAAAAGAAGAAGAAGAAGAAGATAAAAAACATTTAGGCCCTTTCATCACACAAATAAGAAGCTGTCCAAATTGGGAAATAGTGTTAAAGTACCCAAGATCATAAGGATCTTAATCCCCTCTCACAGAGACATCTTTTTCCTGAGGGGAGAGTTTAAATCTTCTGGCATCAAAGAGTTAGGTTTTCCCCCCACTGCATTTAATTATTTCCCCTCCAAAGCTATGTGGATTCCTTGCCATCTGATTGTGTATAGTCACTGAAGGGATTCTTTTGTCTTTCATTATTAGAAGAGCCTCTATTCTCATGCCTCACCATTCATTTCACCACACTGGTGTTCTCCATGAAATGTACTTTGCTATGAGACTTCCTTTTAAATTATTAACTACGGCTGTGCACAGACAAAAATGTTTTTGATATTTTTCAGTTCAAATATCCAAAACCTGAAAAATATGGGCATTTGCTGATATTCCTGAATCCCAGTATCAGTCTTATACTGGGGTTCGAGAAATTATCAGTATAGTCAAATCCTTTCCCTCTCCCCATTTGGTATCCCCAAATATGCGGGTATGCCCTACTTGGCCTGCCAAATCAGATCAAAGAATCTGATTCGGTAATTGGCCATCCCATATAATGCTATATTGGAATTATTCGGGTTCCTAATGAGCTCAGCCAAGCTGATTGCACATCCCTACTATTAACATTTCCCCAAAGGATTAATCCAGTCACTGAAATAAGTGGTTAAATGGATAACATGGAAACCAGCCTGGATTTCTATCCCACAGCATTTCTGGATATTTGATTTAATTAATATTTCTTAACAAAGTTGTCATGAGTTTAGATGGAGATTGGACACATTTTACCTTAGAACAGCAAACTGTTTAGAATGTTAGAGGCAAAAGCCAGTCAAGTCGCATATGCAAATGACCTCTGTGTTCCGAGGCAAAGGCCAATGAGGCTGCATATGCAAATAACCTCTGTGTTCTGACTGGCTATGGGGGGGGGGGAGAGGAACAGCAAAATGTTTTGATTGTTGGAGGCAGGACTCATGCAAAGCAGCCAGTGAATAGGGAGACCCTCTGAATGACAGATCAGACAGCGAACTGCTTTTGGAGCGTGTGGAATGTTCTAGAGAAGTGCCACCACCTTTCGGCTTTTATTTATAAGGGAGATGGCTGTGCAGAGAAATGTTGTTGTTTTTTTTGATATTTTTCAGTTCAGATGTCCCAAACCTGAAAAATATGGGCATTTGCCGATATTCCCAAATTCCAGTATTGGTCTTATACTGGGGTTCAGGAAATTATCGGTATAGCCAAATCCTTTCCCTCTCCCCATTTGGTATCCCCAAATATGCGGGTATGCCCTAATTGGCCTGCCAAATCAGATCAAAGAATCTGATTCGGTAATTGGCCATCCCATATAATGCTATATTGGCAGTATTCGGGTTCCTAATGAGCTCAGCCAAGGTGATTGCACATCCCTACTATTAACATTTCCCCAAAGGATTAATCCAGTCACTGAAATAAGTGGTTAAATGGATAACATGGAAACCAGCCTGGATTTGTATCCCACAGCATTTCTGGATATTTGATTTAATTAATATTTCTTAACAAAGTTGTCATGAGTTTAGAGATAATATTGTTAAGAAATGAGAGAGAGAGGACCACATGATTTTAGTTTACTACACCAGGCAAATAGCATTTATTATGACATAATAAATGACATACGAGAACTAGGGATGGGCATGAACCAGGAAAACGCAGCTCAGTTGGATTTGTGGTTCGTGGCGTGCCCAGTTTTCGAACCTCGAACCATCACAAACTTTTAGCAGCCAAGTGTATTGGTTCAGTTTGTGAAATTTGTGGTGTGATAGAATGGCTCCCTGGCATGCTAGAAACAGGAAACTTGCTGGGAATCTGTGACTGATGCTCTTCTATGTGCCCTCCAACTTTGATGAGGACTGAACTTACAGGGTCCAAAGAAGGAGCCCTCAGGAGAGTGCTTTTCAGGGAAATGACAGGTGCAGGTCCAGGAGTGCATAAAACAGATCCTATGCAAGCTAGAGACACCAAAATTGCAGAAGATATCTGGCTGAAACTCCTCTACCTGCTCTCCATGTTTGGTGAGTTTTGGCTTCCACAAGTTATGACTTCCCCAACAGTGTCAAGTAAATCAGGTAGAGTCCTTCAATTTATTCCATATTCCATGAGCCTTATACAGGGTTTCAGTCTTTGTTGCCTTAGAGTTCTCCCCTTTACTTGCCCATCTTGCTGTTTCGTTACCCCATTCATGATAGTCCACTAATTACCACATCATTTATGATCTCCCAGCAGTTTCAGCCAATTTCAGCCTTTCAACTTTATCTCACATGTATTTTTCACGATGTTCCAATATACGCCTTTTTCATCTGTATACCAACATGGTAATTAAATTGTAATTTAAATCATAATAACTAATAAGACCCTGGCCTGGATGGGCCAGTCTAACTTGTTCTCACCAGATCTTGGAAGTGTGGCCTGGTTAGTATTTGGATGGGAGATCACCAAGGAAGTCTAGCCTTGCTAGGCATAGGCAGGCAATGACAAATCACCTTGAGACACCTCTTGCATTGAAAACCCTACAGGGGGACCATAAGTTGGATATGGCTTAACCACACTTTCCACCACAACCACCAATTAATACATAGTTACCAGTTACAATTCATCTCTTACCTTCTTGGTTTGACATCTTCCCTTCTGGACATGGAGCACAATCATAACAGCAGAATTGCTCTTCTTCCTTCATTTTCTTGCTGTAACCAGGGTAGCAGAAGTCATTGCACAGGGAGAAGGGAGGCTTCTATCCTTAAACAATAGAAAAATTTAGGCTTGAGAAAATGTATGTGTATCCATGTAACATACAGCTTTTCCATCTGTTCAGAGAAGCTTATAACAAATTAACAAAAATGTAAAAAGTCTACATTTGTTAGCCTGGAGTGCTCTGTCAGTCTTGGAAGGCTGTTTTAATAGCATCCCATAAAGGAAAATGAGTCTGCTCCTGTGATCAAAAGTTGACAGAGGACTTGTCCCACATCACCTTCCAACATCCAAAATATGAGGCAGAACCAGGGGTTGGTTGGAGGGGGAGTGCACAGGAGTGGCGCTCTGAGAGAGAGGAGCCTGGGGGCGGGCACATGACCAAGCCCCACCCCCTGCTCCCAGCAGCTCTCCCGCCCCATTCTCGGCTTCCTCTGGGCCGCCCAGAGGCACGGCACCCCGGGGAAAGCCTTTCCGCCTCATCCTCAGCTTCCCCCTGCTCCCATCATCCCTGGAGGAAAAAGAAGTATGGTAAGTTGCCCTCACACCCACCCCTCGCTTTTCCTGGCCCGCACCTTGGTATGGGGCATGGAGAAAGGCCTGCCCGAGTCACCTCCCCTTGGAAAGCTCCTCGCTCACCTGTGCCATCACTCCCGTCCTCACGCCCGCTGTTTGTCAGCCCCGTCTAAGACAAAATGCGGGTGAACAAGGGGAGAATTTCATGTTGGGGGGCTGCTAGTCCTGGATAGGTGCCCTCTCCCAGCTGACAAGGCTCATGTCACCCTGCACACAGGACAAACTGGGGCTATGCTGCCCTTCCCCCAAGCCAGACCTCCTCGGAAACAAAAGCACGCTGAAACCAAGGATGCTTCCTTCCCTTCACAACACAAGGAAGCCACAAATAAGTGCCACTTGGGAAGGGCAGGGAAAGGGTCTGTGTTCGCTGTTGAGTCTTGCTAGGATCCATGGGGCCGGAAGCTTGCATGAGAGATTTGATCCCCAGGCAAGTTTACGGTGAAAAAAGCCCCACTCAGTGCAATGGGGCTTAACTCCTATGTAAGCAAGCACAGGAAGGCAGCCTTTCAGTTCAAGCCTGTGTTTCCTCAGGCGTAAGTCCCATTTCATTAATGGGGGGGCATCGTTGAAGGTATTTTTACGAAGAACTGCCCTCCCTGACCTCGCGTGGTGCCACCACTTCCTTCCCAGCCGGAGGTGGCCCCGCTCATTTTCTTTAGTGTTTGCCCTGTGTCCACCACCACTATCACTCGCCGCCCACCCTTCCCCGGACCCCCCTTTCCTGGGAGCTGCCAATGGACTGAGCAGCCTGCCCAGAGCCTGCCCGGGAGCCACAGCTCAGACAGCCGCCAGGCAAGCTCCAACATATATCCCCTTGGAACTGAAGCCAAAGGTACACTATCCCTGAATCATCAACCAGAGGCTTCCGTGGGAACCAAAGAAAAAGCACGCAAAACCAGAGCCACCTCCCAAGTGGAGGTGGAGTAGGGAAATGGAGCATATGATGTCGGAGCTCGTGCTTTGGAGATTCAGAGGTTGCCTGTTTTCTGTGCATATTATTATTATTTCTCTGTTCAGGCAAAAATAATAATAATCTGAAACTGAGTTCTAACAGGGCAGCACTAGACATGTCCCGTCAGGAGCTGCAGTTCAGTAAATAGCTGCATGGTAATCCACTGTAGATCCTGCAGGTTTAGGTACAATCTCTCCCTCCTCTGTGAGGGCAGATCTGTGTGTCCCCCATCCCCCCGCATAGCTAGCAACCCAAAAGAGTCCAGTGGCACCTTTAAGACCAAGGCTTATTCATCTCTCCGGATGTACTAAAAGAAAGGACAGGATTGCCCATTGGAAACAATGGGAGAGACTTGAAGGCCCATTGGAAATAATGGGAGCCAGGAAT
>NW_015165900.1:45143-50721 GCF_001447785.1 Gekko japonicus
GAATGCCAATTGACTTCCGTGGGCTCCATTGAAATACATTAAAGCTCAAGAAGAGTTGCAAAGAAAATGTGGAATGGATTTTCCATTAGGGTCTCTGGTCCCAAATACACTGCTCTGGGACTTGAATGACAGCCCCTGAGGGTGGCAGATACATTCCACTGTGGGGCCTGTCATTTCACCCTCAGAGCACATCAGCTATCCCCAAGGGCTGTCATTCCACTGTCAGGCCTGTCATTCCAGTCCCAGAAGACTCCTGCTACCCCAGGGGCTATCATTCCACTCTGGGGCCTGTCATTCCACCCTCAGGACACAACTGCTACCCCCGGGGCTGTCATTCCAATGTGGGGCCTGTTATTCAGGTTCCAGAACACTCCTCCTATCCCCAGAGGTATCATTTCACTTTGGGGCCTGTCATTCCAATCCCAGAACACTCCTGCTCCTACCAGTGGCTGTCATTCCACTGTGGGGCCTATCATTCCAGTCGAAGAAAACTCCTGCTACTCCCAGGGGCTATCATTCCACTCTGGGGCCTGTCATTCCACCCTCAGAACAACTGTCATGAATGCTTTATTGCTTTTATCTGTTTTATATGGGCTTTGCCCCTTGTAAGCCGCCCTGAACCCGCTCTGCGGAGAGGGTGGGGTATAAATCTTAATAAATAAATAAAACTGCTACCCCCATGGCTGTCATTCCAATGTGGGGCCTGTTATTCAGGTCACAGAACACTCCTGCTATCCCCAGAGGTATCATTCCACTTTGGGGCCTGTCATTCCAATCCCAGAACACTCCTGCTCCTACCAGGGGCTGTCATTCTACTGTGGCCACTCTCACTCCAGTCCCAGAATACTCCTGCTACCCCCAGGGGCTATCATACCACTATGGGACCTGTCATTCTACCCTCCGAACACATCTGCTACCCCCAGGGGCTGTCATTCCACTCTGGGGTCTGTCATTCCAGTCCCAGAGCAGTGTATTTGGGACCAGAGACCTTAATGGAAAATCCATTCTGAATTTTCTTTGCAACTCTTCTTGAGCTGTAATGTATTTCAATGGAGCCCACGCAAGTCAATTGGCATTCGTGGCTCCCATTATTTCCAATGGGCCTTCAAGTCTCTCCCATTGTTTCCAATGGGCAATCCTCTCCTTCCTTTTAGAACATCCCAAATCTCTCCCTCCCCTCTGAGGGCAGATCTGCACTTCCCCCCTCCATAGCTGGCAATCCAAAAGAGTCCAGTGGAGCCTGAGCGGTGGGTGTTGCTTTCTGACACACTTCCAGTGATGTCAGGGGGTGTGGCATATGCAAATGAGTTATGCACATGAGTTATGCTAATGAGCTCCTGCACCTCTTTTTCTACAAAATGACCCCTGGGCAGAATGTAATAGATTTGTGTGGACAGTAATATCCCACTTACCAGAAATGTCAGATCAGGAGAATTTAGTCATATTATTGGCAGAGAGGGACACATTCATTACTTTCCAAATGGCAAGATTTGCTGCTGCCGTCATAAAGAAGAAAAAGATGATGGGGCATGCTGACTAAAGTATGTCTGACCTGTGACAGCTCCACTCTAGGCTTGCTGTCATTTTTTAATTTGTCTCTGGACTGTACAGCCTTCCTTTTTATTATTACACATATTTTTAATGATTACTTTGTATTTTAATGCCGCCTGTAAAAATGTCCAATTCTTTATTGTTTTATTCTTTTTCAGATTTTATCTTATTGGACATTTCCATATTTTTTCTGTATAGTACATTGTTTCTAGGGCTTTTCTTTTTTGCTAGTGCAATAAAGATCGATTGATTACTGGAAATCACTAAATGACTATAGAAATACAGTACTACTTTGCAGAGCACTAATAGCTATGTACCTTTTGGATAGTGGAAAATCTTCATATTTAGCAGTAAAATAAAATAAAATTACAAAGGGTTCCCTAACTGCAAAAACATGGGTTGGAGCTACAATAGGAAAGACTACCCAGATCAAGGAATCACTGCCTCCCAAATCCTATTTCATAGTTTACTGAAAGTCCCAAATCCTATCAATTGTATTTACTCACTCTGTGTAACCCACCTTGAGTCCCAGTGAGAAAGGCAGACTATAAATGGTGTGAATTAATCAATAAATGAAGTCAGTGACACAATGATAACAGAGAAATAATGTTACTTTGCTGCTATCAAAGCTGCCTTGTAGGTCTTCCTGTGACCACTATAGCATGCTGTGTTGGAGTCAACTTTAATTTTCTGCCAGCTTCTTTCTAGATAGCTGCCAGCCCTTTGGTGACCACCCAACTCCATGGTAAAGCAAGGGCCCAAGTTCCACCCAAAGTGTGGGAGAGGTCCACGCGGCGGAACCTTATTAATTGTTTCTAGAAGCTTTGCATTCAAAGTTTACACTGCAGCCTCAGCAAAGTATTCATTTTGAATCCTAATAATCCCCAGAATCTTCTGGAATGCAGTAGGAATCATGAATCTTTCCAAACACAGATAGCTACTACTGGGCAAGAGTTCTTGAAGGATTGCCTCCTTCCATTAAAATCCCCTATATACATCCCCTATATTTTAATGTTTTTTTAAATAGTATCTTATAATAGTGATTGTAATGCAATGCAATATTTTGTTGATCTCTGACATAACACTGCACCCCAGGAAAACAATTCTGTCAGTTAATTCCATGTTTTAGCGAAGAAAGTTATTTTTTTTAAAAAAAAAAAACAATCTCAGTTTACTACACTTAAAAATTAGAAATATAATTGAATATGTAAAATAATTTGGAATGGTAGATTTAACTGTAATTCTCTATACTGGGGACAAGAGAAATGCTTTATATTTTGCCTCCATGCTAGAAAGGAGATGGATGGGATCTAATGACTGAATTCTCACAGTTCTGACGTATTTATTACCTACGTATGTTGTTTCCCCCCCAGTTGAACCCAAAAGATGATAATCAGAAACCAAGCTTGTCATTCTTTTTATCTATTAAAAACACTTCAATATTTTGCATGCTAATTTAACAAGCCACTCTGTATATATACAAGTATGATCTGTAATTCCATTTCATTGTCTGACAAAGTGTGCGTGCACACAAAAACTCACACCTTGAATAAAACTTTGTTCGTCTTAAAAGTTCCACTGGACTCTAACTTTGCTCTGTACCAAAAAGACATAATCCAGGACAGAGCTGTGTATACAATCCCATGCACTAAACAGTGAAGAATAGGTACTAAAAGTTCAAGAAAAGTTAACAAGTCCAAATTTCACTTACTGATCTGAAGACATGGATCATTCACCGGTGCTACTAATGAGGCCAGACATAGACTATGTTTTGTTCCTGAAGGAGCTGTGACATCACACACACTCAATGCATTGCATGAAAGCTGAAGATCAGAAACACACATGAAATTTCTCTGACCAATCTCAGCCAATAATGGCTTTGTTCAGAAACTCTCACCTCTTGCAACATTTTGTGAAAAATTCTCTTGATTTTGCTACACTTACCAGATGTTTCCAGTACTTTCAGAAACAACATCTAGACCTTACTTTAACCTGCCTTTACAACTGATGTATATATTGTATATTATCAGCAATAAGTCCCATGATACATGAATACAATGTTCTTGACCTCACAGATGGCACATTCACCGGGAAGAGAACTTACTGTCCAAAGGACACTACAGATCCCAAAGATTAAACTTTCCATCTTTGGTCAAACCAATCGTGCCTTCATTATGTGCCACATTGGTAAATGTTGTATGTCAACAAAACACTGTGTGAAGAAAGGGTTCTTTTTGTTTCCCTTAAATTCACTGTCAATGGATCTTCATTTGAGAGAGAATGTGGCTCTTTCCCACCTGACTGAGGTCCCTGTGCCACTCAATTCTGTCCTCATGAATGGTGAGCTCTTTTCCTGGAAGACTCCGAGCCTCCAGCTCTCCAACTTTGACTCGGATATAGGAGTTATTAGGGAAAATGATCAAGTTGGTAATGTCAAATCCAGCTACCAGTTCCCCATGATCATTGAACATAATTTCATCTCCAGCACCATTGTTGAATGAGATCCTCTGAAGAAATGCATGGAGCTAGGTAAAAAAAGAAGGCTGATCAAATAGATGATACTGTATTGAAATATTCACCATGGTTTTTTAAAAAACAATTCTAGAAGGATTTAGAATCTGAAAAATGAAGTAGTTTATAAATGCAACTACTTCACGCTTGAAGAGACATGATGCTATTTTAAATACCAGTTACAACAAGATACTGTAAAGTCCTCAATTTCTTTGTCTGCTTACAGAACTCTCAGTAAGATACCCATTGCAGGAATGAAATGATAGATTTTGTGTTTTTGTAGAAGCCCAACCAGAGGTGAATTCTTGTGTTCCATTCATAATTTGAACATATTGCAATATATGAGAAGGATCTTTAGCAGTGGGGATAAATTACCTGCCAGGGCTCAATGGTCAGAAAAGCTGGCCTGTCCCCATCCTCCACAGCAGCATGCTTGGCCCTGAATGAATACAAGACATGCAAGGAATGTGCTATAGCATAGACAGCATTGTAGATACTGTAGCTGTGTCCAGTCATGCTCATTTCAAAGAATGTTGCTGGAACACTCTCCAGTTTCTCATCTCCAGTACATGTTTTATCAGGATTGGTTGGATTAAGAGAATCTGGATATTCACAGTCAAATATTTCTTCCCAGAAGTCTTTATTAAAACTGTTCTCTTTAGTCCAGTAGGGTTTTTTAATCTGAAGAAATCTTTGGAATCCTAGGACTGCATTTGAATGAATTGTGAAAGAAATAGCACCATGGAAAATCTGTATGTCAAATCCCTTTTGAAAAGTAGCGATTGCAAAATCAGTCTGGGTAGTTGTAACCCACACTTTCCCTTTAGATGTTGACTCCAACTGTTGAGAATATCTGATGACCCAGAGAGTATTTCCTAGAAGCATAATGATTTCAGCTTCTCCATATACAACAATTACATTTGCTTTGCTCTGCAGGAAAACCTCAGCGTTAATGCCAATCATATTCATCATTTCATCTGCGTTATCCAGGTGGATAATTCTTGAAGCCCTTTCTGTGAAGGCTACACAGATTCCACTCTTAGAAAGCATTGGCTCCAATGTATGCAAGAAATATTCTCCCCCTTCATCATCCAAAGTGACTAACCCAACCCATTTCCATCTGAAATGGAGAAGCAACTGGACAATCCCCACATACTGGAGGGCTTCACTGGGAACGATGCGATAAAATGAAGAGAACTGGCTTGAGTCTCTCACTGTTGATTTAAATGAACCATATGAAATCTACAGGGGGGGGAAAACCCAATATGTTACAGAGAGGTAATAGTAATATGTCAGGACTTCTTCAATCATTATTTTGTTATTTATAAATCAACTTAAATTTAACCGAGGGATGCTCATTGACCCATGGATTTAGCTCACATCCAGCTTGCAGATAGCAATGTTTAAAGCTGAGCATTTGCAAGACTGTGCAGTTGTATCCAAACAGCTTGAATAAATTGAGTGGGAAAGACCATGGTACAGCTAAGGAAGACCAAGGAATAGAAAGACATGTTTC